>NW_024737068.1:1895556-1944435 GCF_018991925.1 Homarus americanus
ATAACTGAGGAAGTGTTGGTCGTTGTGTAGTCGTGGTGAGTGTGAAGGGAGGGAGTGTGGTAGGCGGGGTGGTGGTTGGTGGTGGTGGTTGGCCACGGCCGGCACCGACCAGTGTCTGGTGCGGGGCGGCACCTCTCGCGCCACACTCCTGACGATGCGGATGTCCAAGTCCCGATGTCCAGCGAAGGAGTTAGTGACGGTGGAGGAGATGTGGAGTGTTGGGTGTTGTTGTGGCTCACTGAAGGAGCGCACCAGCTGTCGGCCCTCCCCCTCACCCGCCATTGTTGGCTCGTCCTCAGACGAGGAACAAGACGATGACGCCGACGACATGGTCGACAGGGCCGACGAGGACGCTGGTGAGGGCGGGGGTGTGGGGAAAATATGGGCGGACACACACCCCCCACACCCACACGCCCGGGAGCCCTCACAGATGCGACGGGCGTCACTCGGGGGGGCGGGTGTGGTGGTGTTGGTGGAAGCGTCATAGTTATAACACATGGGCATGTAAGGCTTGAGGGTGACGATGGTGCCGCCAGCATCATCACCTGACCCCTCACACCCCGCCACACCCGTCACCCCCGACCCTCCTCCTGGCTTGCGGTCCTTTTTACGTCGTTTGCGAGGCTTGATGATCCGCGGCAGACAGTTCTCAGCCTGGCCAGTGCTGCCTTCGTCCGACGTGACGGAGACGGCGTCGCTGGCGGCGGGTGGTGAGCCGTCACCGTCTGTACCAGTGGTGGCAGTGTTTGAGGAACGGGAGGAGGGCGATCCACGCTGAGGGCCTCGGCTGGGCAGAATAAGCGGGGCGCCCTGAGTGTGTAGTGCCAGCCGAGCCAGAGGTAGACGCTCCACTTCGTCGCCTTCGTCAGTAGCAGCAGTGGACACATCCTGGCGTTGGTGACGGAGATCCCTTGCTAGAGGCGACTCGTTGTCTTTATGGTAGCGGTGGTAATGGTGGTGGTGTGGTGGGGAACTATGGCCCCGCTGTTGGTGATGGTGGTGGGGGCGTCCTTGGTGGCCCCTACCAGGACCACGACGCTGAGGCAGAAAGGAAAACAAAGGCATCCCCGCTAGAGCTGAGCCGCCCTCCATCATGTAGCTCGGAGTGGGGGAGTCGTGCTGCTGTTGCTGGTTAGTGTCCTGAGGGAGTCTGCGTCCCCTGGAGTGGCCCCGTCCCCCACGGGGCTTGGAGACAATAAGGCAGGAGCCCCGGTATCTGTCCACGTCGTGCATGGCGCCGCTGCTTCACACACCTGAGATCCTTCAATATCACAGTCGGTCACGCTGGCCAACACCCGCGGTGCTCACATGTGCACCCAATATTTATCTCCTCTTCTCACACACAACAAACTCACACTTTATCCAAATACATTTTTCTCTCATCAACAAAAGCCAAATCAAGTGTAAACAAACAAAACCAACACGAAAAACTATATGTAACATTAATTTCTAAGTATTTATATATAGTATACTCTTATAAAACCTAAACACTGGCTAATGTGTATCTCGGTATGGCACGGAGGTGCCAACCAACTGTCACTCGGGAGACCCTGTCATGGTGACCGCGGGTCGAGTATGATCACGTGGGAAGCGAGGTGGTGGACGGAGCGTGCAACGTCCTGCCTTACGATCAGCTCAAGGCACACTGACTGAGGCTCCCGCGCGGCGCACACTTCCTCTTTCACAACCTACTAAACTCGGCCACCGCGCGCCGCTCCATGCCACACGCCACTACAATCTCTCTCCATCACCCACTTCAACTATTCACGCTCCCATACACCACAATGATCACAACACACATAGAGTCACCAAAAGTATATTTAACATTTCCTCACAACATAGAGACAATCTTAAGTACGAATTTTATATTAATCTACGTATTATATGTACGTAGTATGTCATGTCTTTAAGTACGGTCAGGTCGCACAAGGGTTATCAGTGCCACCAAAAACTTCAGCACAACACAACGACACAAACAAACAGACTCAAGATAAGTTTAAATCTTCACAAAATAATTCACGAGTTTATTTAGCATCAGATCTTTTGAATCCTTCACAATTATCAACAAAAAAGTGCGAGGTGGCAACTGTGTGAGCCAGTGTCCCGGGGGCGTACACAAACACGAGCGCCTGCGTAATGTTGCTCCGCCATAACACACACACACACAAACTATATTTTATCTAATATCACAAATTTTTTCTTCAAACATTAAGACATAACACCAACCTATTATTCCTATGACCAATACACGGACTCTCTCTCTTCGTTACCATCACTCCATTACACTAGATACTTGTGAAATAATAGTAGCAATAATAAGTTAATACACACTAAGTCACCTTTGTTGTGTATACTGTCACATTAAGTCACAATAATAAAATAATAAAAATAATAATAAATAAAAAAGAAGGCGCTTAAACACCTTTTGAATTAATCAATGACGCAATCACCAGACAAAGAACAACTTGAAGATACAAAAAAAAAGATAAACCAAATCTTTCACTTGCGTATTCTGTCATGAACTGTCGGGAAACATTAATGAGATGTGACAAAACACTAAATTATCAAGACCACGAAATCTGACTGGAAGCTTGCCCATCTCCTTATCTGCCCCCTGGAAACAGACTGCCAGACACCCATGTACCTACCTGAAGTATTGCCACTCATCCCATTATGCAGCCTTACTGTGAAGTACTTTTAAATAAAATATGAGGATAATGGGATATACTGTACTGTAGTGTACTAGTGGTTTCTGATCATTTGCCATCTACAATTTAGAGTGGATTGGGTGCATAAATGGTGGACAAGGTAAACAGGCAATTTAATAGGAAAGTTGTAATTTGGGAACCAGCACTGACAACTGAGGCGTCTCTAACATTTAATGCAAATCACAAATCTGCTTCGCCTTCCAATTCGTTTTGTGTTTATATAGTCATTGCCGGCAGAGATGAATGTGCTGACTCACAAATGTAAGTGAAGAAAATGTAATGAGAACTTCGGGTATATAGTACAGGAGACACTTTGACCCAAGTGTCAGGAAAGCTCCGCCTGAGAAATTCACTTTTCACCGTCAACTCATTTGTTAGCTGCAAAAATTCTTCCTGAAATTTTCTGTGAATGCTCTCCACTTGAACCACTCCACACATGAATGGGCCTCACGTGATGGCCATTTGAATGGTCTCAGTGTTAATCTCCGGGAAATACCACTAACATTCACTCTCGAGTTCACCGAGATCCTCCACAATGTCCGTTTTCAACTCTTGGTCGATTGATTTGTCTCCCAGGGTTTCACTCAATCTATGGAGTGCTGAGATGTTTCCTAAATCCACCTTTCATCCCCAAAGAATGCCCTAATGTGATCACTGTGGCTTGATGTTCACAATATTCAATACTTGAACAGTGTCAACTCATTAAACTAGTTACACCCTGAAGTTTGGTGTTCTCATAACAAGCAAGAGGTCCTCCTTCCCTGGTCGTCAAGAAGTCTCTCCAATTCATCTCATAGCTCCACCTCCTTCTGCTTTGCATGTACAGTATATTAACAACTATATAAGGTAAAGAACAAAAAAGTTAAATTATTTGTACACAGCAGAAGTAGCCAAAGTTTTATACTGCGCAGTGTAAAGGAAATTCTTTTAAATACAGCAAAGTAATTCTCAAAATAATTTATCTCAGACATCTGCATTTATACCAGCACCTCTCTGAATACCAAAATGAAGAAAGCAGTCAGGATACAGCTTAGTGTATACAGAATACAGTACTGTATATTTATTCTAACATCTGGTAGGTTATTATACTGAACAAATACAAGATAATGACGACGATGATTCACTAATATATTTTGTATAAATACAATTGTGCAGGAGAGGACAATAGCAAGCGAGTATTACATAAGGTCACTGGTGATAAAGCACATCTAAGTGTCAAGGACAAACTACAGTTCAGTAAATTGTTGGGTTACAGATTTATACTGTACAGTATTTAAATATTTTAACATCTGGTGAGTTTATATTGGAAATAGATATGTATACACTTTACTCATACAAGAAAAGTGCTGTGGGGAATATTAGTATGCATACATTATATACAGTACTGTACTGCAAGCTGAGTGGTGCACCTGTATACAAACAAGCCCAAACAGTATGTAACACACACTGTACAGAGAGTCTTGGTTATTACAAATTTGCATATTACAGTTTCAGTTTATTGCAATTTAATTTTTAAGAACAAAATATTAGATAACTCATCATCGCCACCATACTGTATTATGTTTATTTTCCATGTTTGCATAGGTTAGCCTTGATTATGGTACCTGACAACAACTATTCATGCTGAACGGTCTCCTGCAGCCTATCTCATCAGGTTCTTAACTTTAATGCCATTCTTACAACCTCTCCCATGTCATTCCTGGCCTCCCCCTGCCTATCCTCCCCTCTGCAATTAAAATCATGCACCTCTTGATCCAACTGTTCTCATCCATTCTCTCCACATGTCTTATCCACCTCAACCTCCCCTTATGCAAAACCAAGCAAAACCTCACCAATACTATCAATACCAAGCCACCCTCTTACACATCCACCTCACCATTCTATACTTCACCTCAATCAAGCCTGTGTATGTCATCCTCTTTAACTTGCCATATTTTACTACCATACAAATATACATCACACCTGTCAAAGCTAGATGCATACTTCTCTCCTTTCTTTGTGGAGAACGTCCTCTTGATCTTAATAAAGGAAGCAACGACCTTAAACTTCTTCCAGCCACATCTGACTCTTGTAATTGAGAAAACTTCAGCACCGCCTCCAACACTGATCAAGTCACCCTGGTAATGGAACACATCAACGCAACCCAAGTACATATCCCCAGTGTTGAGTTTCTCCAGCCTAGCTAAGATCACATAATTACCTACACATAAGCCACACTTAAGAGACAGTAATATCCTGCAGTTTGCCATGTACTCCACCTTCCACACTCACTGCACATTACTGAGTTGTCCATTTTCCACCACAGGTCCTTCACCCAGGCCAGTAATCAATACCTTTGTTTTCACCACATTCACTCTCATGCCTCTTTTTACTTCATTCCATCTTACCATCTCTTATATTTCTCTTCTGCCTTTTTAGCACTATCTACTATCAACATACAACAACTACCAAGACAGACCAGTCCTTAAGTCCCATGATAGTGTCTCCAGCATCATGATAAATACAAGGCAACTCAAGACAGACCCTTATTTTCACCTCCAATTTCTCGCTTTATTTGCCATTTGCTCTCTCAGCAGATTTTGAGCCCTCATACAATGCCCTAAACATTAATACAATACTTTTCAACACCTACCTCCTCATTACCCTCTACGTTATCTCATGTGGTAAACTGTCAAATATCTTTAAGTCTACAAATACAAAGAACAATTTTCTCTCCTTTCCTACATATTTTTCTTGTACAGTACAGTAGTTGCTTGGTCATAAAAATTCCCTCTGTAGTCTCCCTACCTAGCATGAACCCAAACTTCATTCTGTTAATCTCCATTCTCCTATCATTTTCTCCATCACTCTTTCCACAACTTTCATAACCTAATCTAACAGCTTCAGGACTCTGCAGTTTCTGTAATAAATGCTTCACCTTTACCCTTATAAGTATTCACAGTCTCACTGTGAACTGGAACAGTACATTCGATCATAATTACATTAATTAATGGCATCACCAGTTACATATCAGTAGTCTGTTGCTTTCAGTATTTCTGCTAACAGCAGCCTTTCCATTCTTCATTTTGCCAATTGCTTTCTTCATCCATTTTCTTTCAAGCCATGGGCAAGTTCCCTGTATTAAGCTGTCCCTGTCCCACACAAAATCCTCATTCAATTATTGCAATGTGTTTAGTTTTTTGCAATGCTATTGTAAGAAATAAATTCAAACAAGCCTCTCAGTTGTATTTTATATATACAGTATTTATAAATATTCCGTGCTTTTTCTGATAGATTATAAGTGTTTCTGTATGAACATAATATAACAAGGAACTAAACCCTTCCAGTATATGAGGACCACCTGTAACCCGTGTCTTATGATGACATGCCCAATAAACAAGGATACAAGGTATACAGTAAGTCCTCGTTAACATTGTCTCAGACGACGTCGCTACTCTTTAGATACCCATGATTCAGACAACGTCCCGACCAATTCGCTATAACGTAGTCACCCAACAAGGACTACTTTGTATGGCGCATCACCCTCTCTCATCTTAGCTCACTACGCTCTCTCGCAGAGCGTCCCCTGGTCGTCTTCTCTCAACTCCAACCAACAACGTCGGCTAGAGAAGGTACAGAAAAGGGCCTGCAGAATCATGCTCGGCGCAGAATACTCCGGCTACATCAACTCTCTCTCCACCCTGGAAATGCCATCCCTCAGTGACCTCCACCACCAAGCACTGGAAAGGTTTGGCAGCCAACTAATGCACCACCCTCGTCATCGCCACCTCCTGCCACTGGCAGCCCCCCACCCAACTCATGCAGTTCGCCACTACAACAAAATTCAGCCCATAAGAACCCGCACCGATAGATATAAGAACAGCACCATCCCATCTATTGTTAAAATAATAAACAACTCCTGATTTATGTACTGTACAGCCCTGTAAATGTATTCAATGCATATTATATCATTATGTCTAAATCAAATGTAAGTTTGTATATTTTCAGCCACTGGCTGCAAATCTATTAATAAAACGTTTATTATTATTATTAGTATGTGTTTTGGCTCTAAATACAGTACTGTAACCATTCGAAATGGCTACCAAGCGCCCATCAAGTGTTAGTGATGCTAGTGTTGTGAAGAAGCAATGCAAGACCATTAGCCTTGCTACGAAATTGGAGGTTTTAAACCTCCGGGTCTCAGTGACTCGCCACCCTCCTCCTCACCACACACTCGCTCCACCTCCGCCCATCAGGGAGTACAATACAAAATGATTTAGTTTACTTATCTTTTGGGATGTATAATATAGTGTATTGTATAGTGTATAGTGTATAATAAAGCATTTTATCTATTTCTCATGGGTAAAATTGTTTCCGTTAACGTTATGTTTTTCAAGAGCGTAACCACAACATTAAGCGAGGACTTACTATATATATATTTTCTTACGAAATAAGACTGAATATGACAAATGTTATACCACATCTCAAGTGACTCACCAGAATCATCATCTTTGTACAACCCAACCCTTCAACATTTACACAAAAGCTCCATACATGCTCACCACTTATTAAGATAAAGAGTTAGTAGATTACTGAGACACTGAGCGAGTTTTATGAGTGATGTGGGAAAGTACAGTAGGTTTATCTTGCTAGTATAAGTGGTACTGTATGCTTAGTGTGGCACCCTGTCTGCTGTGTCTCTTTCTAAACCAGAAGGGAGGAGAAATCTGACCCTAAAAAAATCTATTGGCCTGATTTGTTATGGCATGAAGCTGTCCATTTTCAGAACCACTTTGCTCTTAGTACAGTACTGGAACTCAGCTGTGTCCTGTACCTGTGTTAGCTCTCCCTTATCATATGAAGCAGCCATGACCTCCCTCTCGTCCCCCCTCCCCCACACACTATGTTACGTCACCACACAATCTTACAGGCCTACTTCTCCCGCCCCTTCCCTTCCAACACAATCAACTAGTACTTCACAAAACCCACACTCCCTTTATGGAAGAGAAATAGAGTTAATTAAATATTAAACAAATGCTTGACAAATTTCACTGAACCCCTTCATTATACAACACCACTTTTATTATTTTATGTGGCTAACACAGGACAATTTTATTCAGCACCGAGAGAAACCCCCTCGTATACCAGAGATTAACAAGCATACAGTTACCTCTTGTCTTGTTCTGTCTGGCACTATTTGGAAGTAAGGGGAAGAATTATTGTGAGGAAACCCTAAATTCCCTTTCCATCTCCTTAGTTTTTGAAATTAGAGCCCTGTTTGGAAATATTTGATGCTGCCATAACCAAATCCCACCTAATTGCCAGATACCCACAACAAATTTAGCGACTAAAATATTCATCTTCCATTACTGCACATGTAACATTGGTTCCCCAGCCACTAATAGAGATATTCTTGTGTACAGTATGGTATATAAAAGACCCAACTCAATCACCATTATGAAGCTACTGTTTGTTACATTACATCTTTCCCTACAATATTAACCCTTTAGATATACTACTGTATTTATTTGGACAGTTTTATGTCCCCAATTCACAAAAAATAAGATTGAAACGATGTCTTTTCAAGCAGTGCATAAAAATAACAATACCATTAATTTTTCTTATAGGGTACAATATACAGATCTAGATCATGAAAAACAAGTGATTTGTCATTTTTCTGCAGTTATTAGAGCGCACACTTCTCGCAGCATTCAAAATATGGAGCAACACCGGACCAAATTCATCAACAAAGTGTGAGGAACATACAGAACTTAAGAGAGTTAAATAAAAAAAGTAGCTTACACTGAACAGTAATGAAAATTTACTTACCTGTTCATTTGTCAGCTACACAGATACATCTTTATAATGTACAGTGGTAGAAAAAAATTAATTCAGCAGACAGGGAGGGAGGGAGGTGGTGGTGTATGTGGAGACTTGTCAACTTACTGTAGCATAAAGATGGTGATTTAAAAGTCTGTAATTTTCATTCCACACCACAAATTGATTTTTTTTTAGATTAATTGTGAGGCAGACACAGCTTAAACTCCCTCCCTGCCGAAGTGGTTTTGTCCACAACCGTACATCAACATAATATAATGAACAAATAACTACACCAATTTTGTCCTTACCTGCTAAATTGTCGAGCATGTAAGAGAGAAGCTTTAGTGTACCATTGGACTCTGAGTAGACAGCTTGAATCTCCATTGTAAGAGGGTTGCCTTTTAGGCCAATATTTTGCAGATTGAAAAGCTTGCCTATTTCATAAGGCAAAACACGCAATTGGTTATTGTTGAGCAGCAGTTCCCTGAGAAGGAAACAATGACATATAGTACCATACTCTTAAAATTATAATGCATACATACATCAATGTTTCACCTGAAAAAAGTAGGCAGACAATAAGACCTCTCAATAGCAGGCTAACTGTTGGAAATATCTCAGTGGGCCATATAAATCATCAACACTGTGTAACAAGTTAGTAGAGTACTGTACAGTAAACCATCATACAAGTGAACTCTCTAAAGCTGTGATTTATATCAACCCAGATGACAAAATACAGTACTGTGCATACAAATTTATGCACACCAGCAAAGACCCTTGACCCTTTCTGTTAAGTGGGAGCCTTTGTAACTGCCATATCCTTGCTAAGAATGAGGTATTAAGAAAGGATTCTCTAATTTTCATGTGATTCAATTATTAGTTTTCAGTCACAATTCCAACCTAACCTAACTTGAGACTTGGAGGCTAAAGAAAGTGGGGCTACAGTGACAGATGATAGGTAACTAGGGAAGAGTGGATTATGCAAATGATTGATAAGAGAGCAAGGCAAGGACGCTGCAGCAGCACGAGGGAATCAATGACAGCAAAGAATGAGTGTGTGTTTGGATCTTGAGAGAGAGAGAACAATTCACTCTACATAATGCTACAAACAGCCACTATTAATGGCCACCAACTACCACATATTAATACCACATCCATCAACAAGGTCATCTCCGAGAATTTTTTTTTTATTATCGCCGGAAGAATCTCCACCTCAGCTTATTTCACCTAAAGATTAACCACCCTAGAGCTATTTGGGAGGACGAGGATAGGATAGCGTTAGTGTGGTTAGGGTAGGTTAGGTTAGGATCAGTTAAGACAGGTTAGGTTCAGTTCAGTACAGATAAGATAGGGAAGGATAGAATAGGATAGGTTAGGATCAGTTAAGACAGGTTAGGTTCAGTTCAGTACAGATAAGATAGGGAAGGATAGAATAGGATAGGTTAGGATAGGACAGGTTAGGTAAATGTTAGCAGAGTTAATCAATAGGTGAATTAAGCTGGGGCAGAGATTCTTCAGGTGATCCTAAAATTTTATTGAATGGGTCCATGTTGTTGGGTCTAATGATAGCTGGTGACCTTTTATAGTGGTTGGGTTAGGTTAGGTTTGGTTACGTTAGGTTAGGTCGTTAGATTTGGTTAGGTTAAGATAATTTATGATGGGTTAGGTTAGGATAGTTTATGATGGGTCAGGTTAGGTTAGGTTACGTGGACAAAGTTACACATCAACGCACCTGAGACGTGTTAATTCGCCTATTTCAGCTGGGAGGCTGCGGATTTTGTTGCAAGATAAATCAAGATACATAAGATGTTCCAGTCGGGCAATTTCAGCAGGAATGCGAGACAGACAGTTGTCATTCAGGTACAGAGATGTTAGGTGCTGCAAGGACCATACAGCTGGACTTATGTTTCGAATATTTCCTGCAGAGAGAGAGAGAGAGAGAGAGAGAGAAAAAAAATTAGATACCGGATGCAGTATTATAAAAGCAACGCAGTACAGTAAGGGGTCAAAAGTTCGCTCCCTCCCAAACCAAAGCAGTATCGACCCCAAACGAGATAAAAGCAACACAACCGCAGCAGATGACAGTCAGGTTATAAGTCAGTTCAGAGGAGACTCGTTCCAGTGACTCAGTTTCACCGTGGGGAGCGAACTTTTGTCCCTGACTGAACCTGAGCTGAAGGTGTGGAATTTTAAGAGGTTAAAGGAAAAAAAATTATAAATATTGTGTGTAAGGCCCTACATCGACCTTTTTCTTGGTACTTCATGGCTGTCAGTGTCCTCTCGTGACAGCCAGTGCGACCTGTTATAATACTCTCATCGTTATATCATTCACATCCATACTGGTTTATCCACGATTCCTCACCAAACTACAAACATTCCATGGGACCAACACCATCTCAGTCACACCCTTGCTCTAATTTTCACCTGCAGTGTGTCTAGCTTCTACTGAGCTACTCCATCCATCCATACAGTACACTCATTTCTTCACCCAACCTTCAACCAGTCTCAGAATACAACTAAATAGTATGAATATTTCCTCCATTAATGTTTCCACCACTCCTGTTTCTATATCTTATCAACACGGTTCCTTTATATTTTTCTATATTTCATTAATTATTTCATTATCTACATATAAATTATCACTCAACACTTAAATACAATATGATAATTTTCCCACTAGATAGACACCAACTTTATTAAATGGTCCCACAGCCATGACTGCCCATTAGGGACAGAGTGGCTACATAACACATTACGGTGCAGTACAGGGCAGTAGGTATATAAGCACATTATATGAGAAGGTATCACACTCGACCATCCTTTCTTCCCCGGGGTTGGCACAGGACCAAACCAGTAACCCTTGTGGCAGGAGGTGAGCTGCTTCCACTTGGCCTCTGCACCATTTATTAATAAGAAAGTTTCTTTCTGATATATGACTGAATCATACACTCATAAAAAAAAAAAAAATACTATAACCTGTTCCACTGACAGTCAACCCAACTGCCACAGTATGGTAGAAAACACAATTTCTAGTAAGTCAACCAGCCTTCTTATCCAGCTAAATCCAGAATTGTATCTGGATCTGATGGCTCTTTCAAAAGGTGAGTGAGGAGTCATTCAGCCATAGTCTTACAACAAACATAAGGATCATTCCTCCATCTTCAGTAATAAACTGTAGAGGGTGAAGGAAGCCCAGAGGATGACAGCCATCATGTCTCACAATATAGGTATCCTGCAGGTATGATATAGCATATCTATAATTACCCCTCCACGTCTATGTTTGGAAATATACTGAACAACAGATAATGCACATGTGAATTATACTGGATTTTTATTTTAGTTTCAGGTGACATAATGTATAACAACAGGTGAAATAGGTACAGTTACAGTAGTCTCTATGATTTCTGAAGACTAACACACTGTATACATAACTACAGAGAGAAGTAAGTCCTCCTCTGGTATGATTAGCTCCAAGCATATTATTACTGTATACATATAATATATGGGTAACCATTAGTTGCAGTCAAACAAACAATCTTCATACGAGAGTACAGTACACATCTTATGACAGGAAGAATAAAAAAAACCTTACATTAAAACTTCTCAAAGCCACAATCTTTCTGTGGGGCCATTCAGTTGGGTTGTGGGTGAGAGACAATATGAAGACCAACATTGATGGCTTCATGAGATTTAATGGCTTGGCTGCAGCTCTATGTAGGTTAATACTTCACCCAACACGTAGTACAGTACAGTATAGTATGCATTTACGCGGCTTTTGTTTACGCGGTGCCTTGTCAGAATGAAATGCTTAAATTACGCGGTAAATTTGGTCATTTACGCGGGAAGCGGCGCGGGCAGGGTGCAGGTCTCCCAGTCATCAAAACATGACCGAGTTCTTCACCCGCCACCCACCACAGCCGGCCCATGATAGTGATAGTGAGGATATGGACTTTGAGGGGTTTGACAAAGAGGCCCTGCAAGCCTCTGTGGTGGATAGTGATACAATTGATACAAGTGATACAGGTGAGGGCCAATAATCTGTCCTCTGCCTCGGAACCAACCTCCCATCCCCGTGTGCCCAGCCATCTTTTCTACTAACGTAAGTGTTAAAAAAACAAATATTATTGATATGTCTCTTAATTATTAATTGTGTGTGCATACCATCATAAAATTAAGATGTTATTTTGACTACAAGGTACGTACAGTATTGTGTCGGAAAAAGTGGAGTTTGGGGGTCGGCCCAGTCTCTATTTCAATTAATCCCATATGTTCTGTTACTTCATTTACGCGTTTCTCGTTTTACGCGGGCATCCACGGGTTCAATTGACAGCGTAAATGCAGACTCCACTGTATCTCATGGCACACAAAGAAGTAATGCACATTCTCCGTTCTCATGAAAACTACACCAAAGAACATAATTTTGTTAATAGGTCTACTACAGTACAGTACTGGACATATATGGTTACTATCATACACTGGTAATAAGCCGACATACCATGATTAAAAATTATATAACTGTTACTTAGACTGAAAAATATAGTCGGTTATGAGACCTACATGTGATGTCACAATCCAGTGCTTTCAAACTTAGCAATAAATATTTTCTCTACAAGACTTGGGAATGACAGGAATGTGTGACTTATACCGTACATGAGTTAGTTTTCAGTCACAAAAGGTTCAGGGGTTGACCCACATCTTAACCCTTCAAGAGTTAATGCTACAATATGTGAGTGTAGTTAAATTACCAGGTCATAAATTACAAGTGTTAATTAATATATAAAATGTGTCCCTTTCCAGTCCATCCTCATAGACCAGTAAAATAAAGGTGTTCACAGTATACTGTACTGTACAGTGTGTGACAAAGAACTATGAGCACAAGGTACATTATTGGGGCAAAACAATTCCATGAGGCAGAATTGAGTCTTAATATACAGTAAAGTGAAGTCCATAAGTCAACATGCATACAGCCAGGGTAGCCTGGTTGTAAGCTGTCTTGTAGGTCGATCAGGTGAATCCATAGTCAATAAAATAATGTACTGTATAGAAGTATAAATACATGTACCACATTCCTGCCATAAATATTACAATATAATTGGATAAATACAACATAGTAATATGAAAAAAGACAGTATTATCTGCTAACCTGTTATCTCAAGTTCTGGCCAGTAAGACTTTTTGCCAGAGCCAAACTCTTCTTGACCCATAATGGTGTGTGACCGCACCCGGTGCGGTTTTGATTCCTTTCCTTCCTTGGGAGTTCTTGACATATTTCACCCTGGAACAAAAACTGGTTCTGAATAATTTCATTCAACATTTATCTAAAACATCACAAAAGAGGAAAAAGGGATATTCCTAACACCTGACTCTTGGCGGTCACATCCCCTGCGGGAACGGACCACCATCAGTACCAGGCCAGCAGGCAGCAAGCTACGGTAATTCAATGATGAAGTAAAATGGAGGAATGATCTTCAAAACTGTAGAAGAATGAGTGACTCATACATAGCCAGACAAGTTCAAGAGGTGGAAATTAAGGCTCCCAGATTAACTTAATGACTTGGACACATACAGTAGACTTTGTGTGTAAACAAACATGACTCCGGGTTTTATTTCAATGGCATCACCACACTGTGGTTTGATTGGTCACTTTTGCCACAATTTAAAATATGGAAATTATTTGTATTTTGGGGACAACCTTCAATACTTAGGTGAGCACAAATTTAAGATTACAATGACACTTGAACAATAACAAACGTACAAGGAGTGGTTACTTTAGCCACACTATCACTTCAAGCTTCAAACATTTGGATTTCTTTTAATTATAAGATTATTATTGTACTGTATATCTACTGCATGTACAGTACTGTACTTTCACTTATGTTTCTTATTGGCTTACAAATTATATAACCATTGTGTACACCCAAAAAATCATAAAAAATAATGTTTTGTAACATTTCAATGACTTCGGGAAGTTTTTGATCACAGTAATATATAATGGAAGCCTGGGGGAAAAGGTGCATCATTTTGCCAAAGATTTTTCAGGAATGGTTTCCTTTCAGCAATAAGGGTCTACCTGTATTATCCCGTCTTTATCATCTCATGAAGATAAAGTATATCAATTAAACTTTGCCTGAATACCACTTTAATGTATACATATTTAATAATGAAAGTAATAAATCAATCTAGCAGTAAATGAATAGTACATTCCTGCAATGCACTACCTAGCAAGTGGTATACTGTACTTTAAGTGACCAGCTCTTTGCAACTGGTACACTGTGACTACTGTACAGTATACATCACTTAGCAAATAAAAACAATACACAATTGATAGAGTTTCCTTCTCCCTGTGGTTAACAAATAATAAGCCTAATAGTTAATGAGGTTACGTTCAAAAATTACAAACAGGTTGTGATACTTTACACGTCAGACTCCTGTGGGAAGGAACCACTTAAGGGAAACTTTCTATAGAAGAAAAATTGTTTCTACTTCATGAATAAAAAGAAAGGTATTATTTTAGTTTCGGTCACCCGGACAATCTTAGGAATTTAACCCCCCACCAGAAGGGGGGGTAGATATAGTCCCTGGGTTCTGTGGCGAGGTTAGGTCGAGTTGAAAATCTAAATACAGGGATGACCGAAACTAAAATTTTATCAAAAGAAATGCGTGGATCAACTGCAAATTTTTTGGGGGGTTTTCCCTCATTTTTAT
Organism: Homarus americanus; assembly: GCF_018991925.1. Classification (NCBI taxonomy): domain Eukaryota; kingdom Metazoa; phylum Arthropoda; class Malacostraca; order Decapoda; family Nephropidae; genus Homarus; species Homarus americanus. Next base: position 1,910,766 of record NW_024737068.1, read on the forward strand.
TTTTAACGTGCTTTTCCGTGACTCAGAGAGCTACCAGGGAAGCTACCATTACAGTATTTGTTTATCTGTCCACCAATAGACAAACATGTTTCATAGACATCAAGGCTTCCAATAAATAAACATTAAAAAAACTGGCAGCAGCTTATACAATATTATTTCTATAGCAGTAATAACAATACTAATACTGTACACCCCCCCCACCCCCAATAAAAGAGAAACTGTATTATAAATAGCTTGGCTATTTTACCTTGGTGGCATTTCATACCTAAACAGCCCAAACTTTATTGCCAAAACAACAATATAACTGATTTATTGTACAGTAAATACGATACTGTACACTAACCTATTTCTTTTTATTCATGATGTAAGACTTTTCTCTCCCTTCTATAGACAATTTCTATAGAGAGGTTCCTGCCAATGAATCAGTTGTCTTAAGTATTACCCTGGAAATAGCAAGCTACAATATTTAAGGATAATATAAAATACAAGTAACTAAAATGTCAATAGAAGTTAGGCATAAAAACATTAAAAAATATTTTGTTATATTGTCACATCCTAACATGAACCAATACTTAAACACAAGTTATAAAGGGTGATTCAGCAAAGAGAACATTATTATTTTTATTTTTTATTTTTTTATACGGGAATTAGCCCACCCGGACACAGGTCAAACGACCCACAACGGGGCCTGGGGGGGCGAAAAAAAAAAAAAAGAACAGAAAGAAATTGAAAATAGAGAAGAAAAAGGTTATACTGTACTGTGTTAATCTACACCACGAAGATGCCGGAAAACCATCTTTTTAAAGTGAGACAGATTGTATAAGTATGAAAACACAGAAGAAGGCAGAGCATTCCACAGTTTGGCTGTGTGAGGAAAGAAGGAGGTACTATTGGAGGATGAAATCCTTGGATACTTCTAAACCACAATGTCTCTTTGGTAAAATGTCAGATTCTGCATAGTGTCCGTGTTAAAATACATTTAAGATATTTCTGCAGGAAATTAAGGATAACCGAGATATCAATTTTTCAATATTATTAGATTTGCTCAGTCACAAGTGTGGCCATGATTTGTTTACATCTGGTACCGATCTTTCTTCTGATATTAGAAAAATGTTTTTCCTATTGTATTTGATGAGTTTTGAATGAATTTGATATTCATTTCCGCTGGTAATCACTCGGATTTGAGATACCCCCATCCCCCACCCAACAATCTTAACGGAAACAGTTGGATTTTTTCCGAGTAAATCACATAAATAAAATACCAACCAACAAACAAAACCTAACATAACATAACCAAGGGGGCTCTGCCCCCCATGAACCCCCCTTTGTTCATGCCCCCACATCTCGAACAAAGAACGTTGTTCGGTAATACAGTTTTCTAAAAAAAAAAAAAGAAAGAAAATGCTTCACCATTTTCTTCTGATTAAACTCAGCAATTGACTTAAAATAATCTTTATCACAATGTCGGCACAGCTCTTCCACCTGTTCAGCCATATCTGGGACTGAAAATTGGGGGAGGGTCAGACCTTCTCCGCCAGATGAAAACAAATCATGGTGACACTTGTGACTGAGCAAATCTAATAACATTGAAAAATTAATATCTCGGTTATCCTTAATTTCCGGCGGAAATATCATAGAAGAAAAATGTCTTAGGAAATGTCTAAACATTACGAAATACATATCAATAACAGCGAGAGAAAGACTGGTGTAAGAGTATAAATTCACCAAGTTTTCTTACCCCGAGAAAGTGACAAAAAGTTCACCATGAGGAATACTATAAAAGGCATAGGCAGTTTTTGTCATTTTCTGAAGGTACGAAAGTTTTTATCATCTATGGAGAAATTTCCTCATGTTGGTGGTGAGGTCAGACCATGGTTGGCAAGGATTACACAAACATTTACCCAACTTATTTTCCAGTTCTCTAGTTACATTATATTATCCATCCCTTTCCTGACCAAAAGTATTTAATAATATCAATAAAATTTATGATATACAATACAAAGGCAACACAAAATGGCCCGCATTAAAAGGCAAAAAGGGTCCAAAGTTTTAGATTGTCTACAATATTGATGCTATGCAATGTAGTGCCATGTTCTAAACTTATCTCAAAAGCATATAAGACAAGGTATTTTATTATTCATTATGAAATTGTATAAAAAAAAGCCTACGTGTATGTCTCTACAGCCTGGAGGTAGAAACTTTGCAGGTACTGTACTTCCTCATCACTGTTTCACGCACACAGCACCAGAGACAAGCCTGGACTGTATCAACCATTTTTTCACACCACTTTAGCTTATCTTTAAATTACCAACCACCATCATGAACTCGAACTCGTTAGGAAGCTTCAAATATAGGTTGGATACAGATACGAGGAGTGATAAGGGTTGGGTGCAAACGGGGCTGCCTAGTATGGACCAATAGGCTCACTACAGTTTCCTCCAGTCTTATGTTCTTAGGTAAGTTGTGTATCATCATTATTGAACACAGAAACACCAGGTAAAAGCGGCAGAATATCCATATCTGCATTACCATTTCAGCCTATAATTCCATCCTTCAACACTGTTTGGAGTGGACAACCATAAAACACCCAAGACTCGGCAGTTTGCAGTCCTTGTATCTGGGACAAGCAAAACTCGAAGTAAAACACCATTTCTTTTATAAAATAAAGAGCAATTGAAAAGTATAAAGAAAAATCTAGAGCATTTTGTCATGTTTTTGGGTGGTTTTGGTGGGCGAGTGGTACCCTGACCTCACTTAAAGGTACCACCACAGACAACTTATTTACACTCGACATCATCAACCTACAAGTGGTAAAAAGGTTATTTTCTATATATTTACGCAAAGTATCATTCACAGGTAGTACTGGCGGGAGAAACTTGCACTAAACCAGAGGCAACACAGGTGAGGTACGGGAAGCAAAGGTGAAATCAGCTGATCATCAAATAACCTTCGTAAACATTCCCAGGTTATGGCCGAGCAGTCTGGCCTGTGCACTCATCTCTTTTACCCCATCTTCTCCTTATTTCCCCTCCTCAAACTTTACTGCTTCATACTACGGGAGGTTATAGTTACCTGCATTTAATATAGGGTCAGTTTCAACTGAAAATTCAAGCTGAAATATCCAACTTTCTATTGAGTTTCTGTGTCCTTCTCTCAAACACTGGAGAAACAAACAAACATGGAGGCTGACTGAGGACGGCCTATGATTGGTCAGCGGCGCCGCCATATTGGCGCGCACCTTCCCGCCACCTACTCAAATTACTCAACTATTTTGTTGAAAATCTCCCTTATGGAAGCTACATCACTAAGATTGAATTTAAAGAGTACTGACTTCCTTCATCATTACCAATATTGTTATTTAGTAACATCAAATACAACTCTATTACTACCCCCAACGCTCAGAAGCCCACTTACCTGTCACCTTCAGTTTAATATATTTTCGTCTTAATTACTATAAACATAATCAACTATGAGCAGGATATGAAATCTAAACAGACAAGATATAATAAAACTGATTTTCATAAAGCGAAAATGCGGAATATATAATTAATGTGGGCAACAAGGTGAGAGGTGAGACAAGGTCACTAGCGAGGTCAACTCAACAGGTTTAAGCTACGCGTTATAATCTTAAGAAAAAACATGACACAAAATACGATACTTGTAATAACATTAAACAGATAAGGAAAGATTGTGTATAACTCGAAGGTCATATACACAACTTTTCCACCACATCTTTTACTTTTACTTTACTTTTATCCTCTTCTCCACTGATCGGCTCGTTAGCCGCTTGGGCGATCAGTCACGTCTTTGATTACTTTTCCTTTTCATTTATCCTCTTCACCAAAAGATCGACTCGCTAGCCGCCCGGGCGATCGGTCACGTCTTTGTCACGCACTGTTGGCAAATACTGGGCATGCACCGGCTCCTGAATGTACCTGAACCCGCTCCAGTGTTGGTCAAGTCTTGTCTTAAAAGAGCTCACACTCGGTGCCGTCACAACACTCTCTGGTAGATTGTTCCAAGAGTTTACAGCCCACACTCCGAAAAAGTTTGCCCTCACAGTTTTCTGGACTTGCGGCTTCTTCAATCTTGATCAGTCTTTGATCAGGTTGAGGCTGTTATCCTGCGTACTACTGATATGATCACTGATACCACTGGAAAATCAGTATACTAAACCACTTTACTTATTTTACATTATCCTCTTCATTACTTGGCAATTCAATAGTTTATTAACCGGTCGGATGGTCTGTTTGTTTTCTGTCACATACTGTTGGTAAGTACAGGGCTGCAAGGGCTCTTGAATGTATCTGATTATGTATGTCAGTATTGGTAGAGTCTGGACTGTACCCCTTCACTGCCGGGACGACACCTTTGACATTTGATTTGGCCAACACCAGAGGACTTTATTTAGCAAAGAGGGGAGTTTATATACAGGGGGTTAATGGAGCTCACAATTGGTGCTGTCAGAACGTTCTCTGGCGGGTTAAGAAGTTAGCTCTGAGCCTCTGGCAGTCTTCTGTACTGTACCGACAGCGTCTTTCATATGAGGCAATGACCTCTAGTAGGGCGGCCATCCGTTGACTCCAGATTAATTGATAAGTACATTTGACTTTGTGGTACTTATTTAATAGTCCACTGTCTTCCATAGTACAAACTGAAGACGTTCTAATCTCTCCATAGGTGAGGTGTATGAATGCCACAACCAATCGGTTGCTCTCATGTACTCGGTATATCCTGGAGACCAAACAGAATTACAGTACAGCAGTACTCCAAGTGAAAGAGCACTACTTTCTGGAAAAGCCTACGAGACGAAATTTGAAAATTTCACTTTGTTATCAACATAATTCAGATGAGAAAATGACCACTCCTGTAATGCTTCACAGCCCATTATATTCTTAATTTCCTTGAAAACTTTGCGTCGTTTGCAACCATTTGGACGAGAGAATGATGAGTATTTGACATATCATAATATGAAGCAAAAGACCAACATCAGTCCTGTGACATCCCACTTGTCGCAGGTACTGCACACATGACGATTTTGTGCCATCAACAAACATTACTTATGATGAGAAAGAAAGTCTTCAATCCAAGCTAGAACATTTTCGCGAATTTCATACTCTCCCAACTTAATTCTCAGCCGTCCGTAAGAGCATTAGATAAGATTTGTTTGGACGAAGATTTCCTTCCAGTAGGCTGGAATGGAACTGCCATACTAATTTTACCCCAAGCAAACAGTTTCTTTTCCAATTAATCAGTACTTGGAAATACATCCAAAGCACGAAAAACTAAACAAACTTTGTCACAGGAGAGTGGACATACGTAAAAACCTCACAATTGACTTGAGACTGAACGTAAATCTTACTAATGTAGAAGAGAATAAATCTAGGCCCACTAGGCTTATATTTTACGATTAAATATTAAACAACAACTATTCACAAGAAACTATTGGAATTTTATACGCTATTATCTCTTGTTGGTATTATTGCTCTGATGACAAATACAGGGCAATTACGATCTCTAAACTGTACCTGAATATGCGCCAGCCAGTGTTGGTCAAGTTTGTCTTTAAATGAGCTCAAACTCGGTGCTGTCACAACACTCTTGGCAGGTTACACCAACAGCTGACAACTCTCACTCCAAAGAAGTTCGCCCTGACAGTGTTCTGTACTTGAGGCTTCTTTACGTTGAGGCGGCGACCTCAAGTGGGGCGGACATCCGCTAGCTCCAGATAGGAACACTTGACTGAGTAATGTCCTTGCAGGTGCCTGTAAACCGGTATTAAATCACTCCTTGCCCTTTTATAGACTATATTATAAACTATACTCTGTTCTCTCCAAAAATCTTGCAACTGTTCCAAATAAAAGGAAGCCCGCGTCACGCCAGGAGAATATGAGCTGGGAGGGGTGGAGGGGGGGGGGGGGATAAAGCTGGACGCTGCTGATTGTTCTTTACTTTCTCCTATTCAATCAGTATGTATTATATGCTAATATTTACTTTTACAGCTTTGGATATCATTCTAGGTGTCATCACTTAATTGTTAATATTACTTGCAATTGCCGAATATAAAGAAAATATATTAAATAATGACGAGCTCTATAGTTTAACCCACCGCATCTCATTCCGCCAGCCAATTGGTTACAAGTTACAAAGTTCAGGTAGACGGACTACAGTAACGGTATAGGCAGTTGAAGGCAATCATATCTTCTCTTGGGACAGGAGATGCCTACAGGAATAGTCTGGTAGCCCTCCTTTGAACGTTCTCCATCAACTGGCAGTCTTTAATCTCAGGAACCAAACTGCATGGCGGTACTCTAAAGTGGTGGAGCAGCTCATTGCTGAAAAGCTGCATGAGGAACTGTTACGCAACATTAAGTGTGGGATACTGATACTGGACCACTTAACAATACAGATTATATTTAACTATATTATTATATTTCATAAATTACTATTTTCAATACTGACTCAGCAGATACTAGGATACAGTGTGGGGTACGTGATATTTTGTTCGCACTCAGGATGGGATGGAGAAAGGAAACTCACAATGTGCTCTCTGTATACATGTTGTATTGGATGTACAGTGCAGCTTGGTGCTGGGAAGTGGCAGTGTGGTTACAAGCGTTGGGTAGAAAGAGCTGGTTGGTGAGGGTGCTCAGAGGAGGACCAGCTTGTGGGTCGCCATGCTCGCCGGCGGGAGCAAGGGCCGCCAGGCAGCGGCGTTGGAGGTGGTGTTGCTTGCTGCGGCTGTAGCTAGAAGAAGGGGTAGGTCACCACGAGGTCAGGTCTTATATAGCGGAGGTAGGGGTGGCTTAATAGTTGACCTCCGTCATGTAAGGCGGAGCTGGTTGACCTAGACCACGACGCATACACTGGGGAATTCGCGGGGTCGGCTATTCAGCGACAAGCGTTTGTAGGGGAGGAATCCACTACAATAGGACTTAAATATATCTACTGTATATTGTACAGTACATACTGGTAGCCGGTTTGTACAGAACTTGTAGATTTTCCTTTTTTTTTTTTACTGTTTCTCTTTTCCTGTTTTTTTTATTTTCGTTTCTTACTTTTTCTATCTTATTCCTCTCACTGTTCTTCATATTATTTTCTTTTTCTTCCCATTCTTCTGTTCCTCACTGTCTTTTCCAGGATATTTTAACTATTTCTTTATTCTATGTAAGAAAATTCATGCAACAACATTTTACTCAAGAGTAAACATGATGAGCAGGACTCATTCAGGTCTATCTTGGTGACTACTGTAGGAGCCGGATTCACTAAGGCATGAGAACGTGCAGTGGATTCCTCCCCTACAAACGCTGTTTGTTGCTGAGTAGCCAATCCCGCGAATTTCCCAGTGTATGCCTCGTGGTCTAGGTCAACCAGCGCCGCCTTACATGACGGAGGTCAACTATTAAGCCACGCCTACCTCCGCTATATAAGACCTGACCTCGTGGTGACCTACCCCTTCTTCTAGCTACAGCCGCAGCAAGCAACACCTCCTCTGAGCACCCTCACCAACCAGCTCTCCCTACTCACGCTTGTAACCACACTGCCACTTCCCAGCACCAAGCTGCACTGTACATCCAATACAATATGTATACAGAGAGCACATTGTGAGTTTCCTTTCTCCATCCCATCCCGAGTAAGAACAAACAACCCATCACCCCACAAACGCAGAAAACTACGCTGAATATCATAGCTAGTAAAGTGAATCATTTGATCGAGAAATATATACCCAAGACCAAACCCAGTGCCTCTAGGAATACAAGGAGACCCCCCACACATGAGCCATGCGGAGGTCGACAAAGTTAAGAAGAAAACCCAGAAATTCAAGACGTGGGTTGGGTCAAACGATGAGCAAGACAGGAGGATGTATGCAAGAGCCAGAAACCAAGCAAAGTCAGAGTGAAGAAGCGCTGAAAAGGAGTTCCAGAGGCTGGTCGCAAGCAAAGTCAAGTCAAACCCAAAGGCGTTTTACCGCTATGCAAAGTCGAAATTAAAAACGCGAGTAGGAGTATCAGACCTGAGGGTTGAAGATGGTAGTTACGCAGATTCTGACCAGGATAAAGCTGAGGCATTGAACAGCTTCTTTTCCTCAGTGTTCACAAGAGAGGATGCGATTAATCTTCCTGCGTTTGAGGACAAACGGTTCGACACAGCACCGACCCACATTGTGTTCACAGAATAGGTTATAAGAAAGAAACTGTCAAAGCTGAAGGTTCATAAGAGTCCCGGACCAGTCATGGTGCATCCCAGAGTGCTAAGAGAGTTGTGCAATGAGCTTGCCGAGCCCCTGAAGATCCTGTTCTGTAAATGCCTGGATGAGCAAAAGGTCCCCAGTGATCGGAAAATGGCTTATGCGAGTCCTATCTTCAAGAAGGGAGATCGTCACTCCACGAACAACTATAGACCAATGAGCCTAACCAGCATAGTATGTAAAGTCCTTGAATGCATTATACGAGATGCCATGATGGAACATCTACTATGAAACAACCTTGTAAAGGATTAACAACACAGTTTTATGCCGGGGCGCTCCTGCTTAACACAATTGCTCAAAGTACTGGATATTTGGACCCAAATTCTGGAACAGGGTGGTAATAACAACAATATTTACCCAGATTTTGCCAAGGCTTTCAACAGAGTACCCCATAAAAGGCTGAAAATTAGATTGGAAGGGTACGGGATTCGGGGAAATGTCTTAGCGTAGATCGAAGACTTTCTCCATGACCGCAAGCAGTGTGTGGACATTAATGGCACGGAATCATCATGTGTACCCGTCACAAGCGGGGTACCACAGGGCAGTGTATTGGGCCCGCTGTTGTTTGTTTGCTTCATAAATGACATGCCTGATGCTGTACATTCCTCCATACAAATGTTTGCGGATGACGCCAAGTTATTTCGGGAAATTAAGAACCAAGCAGACTGTGAAGAGCTGCAGAAGGATCTCTGTGAGCTTCAAGAATGGTTGAAGAAATGTCTGCTAAGATTCAATGTTGAGAAGTGTAAGAGGCTGCACCTGGGACGTACCAACGGTAAGGAGGCATATCATATGTCCCAATGGGACGAAGAAACTGCATTAATTGAGACTGAATGTGAAAAGGACCTGGGTTTGTACGTTGACAAAGAGCTGAAGTTCTCGGGTCCTTGTAAGAAGGTAAATCAGACCACTAAATTATTAGGTCGTATAAGGTCGTTCAAATATCTACAGTCCATCCCTCGTAACGATCTTCAAGAATGAAGTGCTTCCCTGTCTGGAGTACTGTCACCTCGTCTGGTCCCGAGATATACTAGGGACTGTCAGTTGATTGAAAATGTCCAAAGGAGGGCCACCAGACTGGTGCCTGCACTACAGCACCTCAGCTACCCTGAAAGATTAGAGCGCCTGAAATTCCCTAGCTTATATTACAGATGGGCAAGGGGGGGTACCTAATTGAGGTGTACAGTATAAACATCTCAAAGGACACTACTCAGTCGAGTGCCCTTACCTGGAGCTGACAGACGCTCGCCCCACAAGGGGTCACAGCTCAAGGTTGAAGAAGCCGCAAGTCCAGAAAACTGTGAGGGGTAACTTTTTGGAGTGAGTTGTGAACTCTTGGAACAATCTACCAGTGTTGTGACGGCACCGAGTGTGAGCTCTTTCAAGACCAGACTTGACCAACACTGGAGCAGGTTCAGATACATTCAGGAGCCGGTGCATGCCCAGTATTTGCCAACAGTGCGTAACAGAGACGTGACCGATCACCCAAGCGTCTAACGGGCCGATCAGTGGTGAAGAGGATAAAAGTAAAGTAAAAGTAAAATCCCTCAGTTAAGTGCAAAGTAGGACAAAATCTTTCCATTTTCTATATTAATATTTCACAAGGTTAGGTTAGGTTTTCGTCAAAGGGGGATTTTGTCCTTCTACATTCGACTATTGTACCACTGTGGGGGACAGGTACAGGCCGAGGTGTTGCAATTATTACCATTTATTGTAGATTTCTAGTATTACAGGTGTATACTAAATATCTACTCTCACAATATCTGGTGGGTTTGTATTGATAATAGTAATTTATGAAGTACATTTATAAACTTTTTAATAAAATGTATTGGAGGAAATATTAGTGTCTACCTTATGTAAGCTCTGGTGCTTGTGGATCTCAAAGTATGCAAGGGTTATGTTCCAGGAGCCTCCTTTAAGAGTGAATTTCATGTACGTATATTCAGTTCCCGCTGTATATACTGTATAAGTAAACCTGGTTTTCTATACTTAAGTAAACCTACCCAAGGTAAACAACTGTTTGACCTCCCACAAACCATGCACTCTACTCTGTACTGTACTTAAATATAGAAATTTTATTAAATAAAAATTAAAAGAGCTTTGTGTATCTCACTTTCACAATGTTTGATGGAGAGCACAGATGACTCGCTCATGTAGAACCAACACACAAATTCAGAGTTAGATACACCACTCATAATAAATCTAATATCTTGACTCTTTCTTCAAAACTTCTCACAGTATACATTTTTATGGTTCTCACTCTCACCACCACAAGCACTGCCACTAAATTTCCTCTTAGGGCCCATGAATGCGGTAAAATTTGGCAATAAAAAAAATTACGAGCAAGCATGCCTGGGAGACATTGACGGAACCGGAGCGAGAGGGTTGCTCGGGTGATGCCTTGGCGAGATGCGGGATGAGGCTCATGGGTAGATTCTATTCTCATGTGAAAGATGCTAAAGCTAGCGAGAGATGCTGGGTGGGTTGGCTCCCAGAGTCCCACGCATAACAGTGGGTCAACGGCGTATAACGCTGGGTCGTGTATAGTACAGTGCTTTGGATAACTGCCCTTTGAGACCCTGCTGTACTGTCTAAAGATGAACAGAACACTGGTTAACAATATGTTTTATAATTTTATGGTTATTTTATTACAATATTTCATTCTATAAGATCACTAATGTTTGAATGTAACTTTTATTATTTTCAATACAAATTCACCAGATATTTAAATGTAAGAGGAATTTTATATTAATATTACAGGCCACCAAATTGAATTAGGTGCATAATTTCTCATCTGCCAACTCAGTGGTGCCTTGGGCCTCTATGCACAAGATTTCTGTATGGCCAGTGTATTTGGCTGTATCCTGGGGCGTTGCTTCAGATTCTGCTACATTCTAAAGTTGGAAAAATACACAATCTTTTTTTCCCTCATAGCAGTCACCAGGGACCCCAAGAACATGTCAGAAAAAGAAAAGGTTCACACCCTTGTCCTGATGAGTGAGCAAGTTCTTCTGTATGAATTCCAGGACAAGGCACACCAACAACAAAGAAGTATTTGGCACACAATTTTCCAACCAATTCTGTTTCAATTCTGAAATCATCTCCTGGAAGGCCCAGAAAGACCTCCAATGCCACTGACTTGATTATGAGATGAGAAGTGATGGAGAATCTGACAATATCTACAGTAGAAATGCCTAAAGCCCACCACAACCTCCTTGAAGATATGTCAGAATTAACTATTCATCAGACTGCAAAAATTTTAACATGCCATCAAAAACTAGTCTTCTGGAAGTGTATGCAAGAATATTCGAGTGCTGGAATGACCTGGGAACTCATCAGACATACACATAAAGAGAAAATGCTTGGAATCAGATGAAACAAGCTGTCAGCACTGAACACATAATCAGTACTTCTCCTTAAAGAGGAAATAAGCAAGTTTGGACAATGGAGAAAGGCCGTGAATCCATACAAACTGACTTCATCTGGTGTTAAAATCAAGGGGAAACATGACAAAATATTAATCATACTGTATAATATAAAAGGCTGCATGTGTTAATTTCTCCTCATGATTCTGTTAAGTCATGTAAAAACGTTATAGGCAGATGTTTTGTGGACACAACATTATGCACCGAGTACACTCACGAGCCATAGTTTCGACGCACTCTCTACTCCTACTCCCGACTTGATGGAAGTCGTAGCCTTGTTTCATACCTAATGTCCCCCTCTCACTTCCCCACCCATCGTTCAGTGGCGCAATGTGGTAGCTCGAAGCTTTGCTGAATTGTACGAATAGCAGTTCATGATGTAATATTTGAGAGAATATAAATAATAAAAATAGTAATAATTAACGGTCTATTAAAAGAGCATGGCAGCCGGAAGGCTGAAAATATACAATTACATAATTGGGGAATGGGTCTCTTGATTTACAAATTATATACAAGTAAAATAAACGATACAAATATGATATATAATAATTAGGTGTTGGTAATTTTTACAATGGTTGAGACTGGGCTGTTCTTAAAGCAATCAGTTCGTGCTCGTATGGCTTGGATGCAGTTTGGCAGGTAAGTGGCCACGTGGCCAGGACAGTAGCTTGGGGCAATGCAGGTGTGCTCCATCCTTCAGGTTAGGTCAGGTGAAGCCGTGAGGTCAGGTCAGGTCAGGTCAGATCCAGCCACACTCAGTATTGCTGTGTTTTTGTGCTTTTCCTTCGAGTTGAAATTGTCACTTTTGTATATCACTTGTGGGTTGATCATCAATCTTTGCACTGTACTGTTGGTGTGAGGATGTTGATAAATCCAAATGGGAAGGAGGACATGGGGAAGGGGAGGGCCCGACAGACCGGGCTGGCAGTTGTCTCCATGGTCAAGAGACCATGGCCGCGTTAGCGGGCAGCGCTGACTACACACGTCCTTACCCTATGAAGGCTGAAGGAAGTGATACAGGTTTTTTATTGACTTCACAACACTTTATTTACCATCACTATACAGCTACTTCCCGACTTACAACCACCCGGACATACGACCGCCTCAGTCGTACCAAAATTGTGTCAAATTATGTATTTTCGAGTCCCAACGTCAGTGATTGCGCTGTGTACTGACAAAATTTTCGTTTGTAATTCACTTTAAAATGGCTGGCAAGCTTAAAAGTGAGAGTTTTGTGGTGTTGAGAAGAAAAAGAAACACCCATTTTCGATTTGAGTCCCTAACCCCGTCATAAGTCGGGGAGCAGTTGTACTTAACATCACTATACAAGAAGGACTGTTCGGCTTGCAGCCCTAACTACGACTTTCCTCGAGCCAGAAGCAGGGGTAGAGGGTGCATCGAAACTATGGCGCATGATTGTACCTATTTATATAGTAAACATACTGGGTGTCCCAAAATTATCTTTTCTGCCTTGAATGTACAGTACATAAACGAATAATGAACAGACATAAAAGCAAGGTATTGTATGCAGTTTGTACTATTTTATGGCACATACATTTTTCTTGACATGTCAGTAGACTTTCACAGGTGCACCATCAGAGGCTTCCACCACATCTAACTAACATTCCATTTCAGTTCACTTTTGCTACAGCATGTCCACAGTCACAATGGTGATGGCATCTGATATCCTGGTCAATAACTTCATACTACTGTATTTGTTACAATGTGGAACTCCACAAATAAACTAACTGCTAAAAACCTGAAGATCACCTCTTCTCCAGCAACTCTACATCATAAAACATAACATGCAGGTGTTTGTACAGTCTCACCCAAAAGTTTGTTAACTCTCCCAGCCAGCTATTGCTGCACTGCCTGCTTCAGATGTATGAACTTGAGTCTGTTACTTCGAACCTTTAGATTCATTTGTATCGGTTTCATGTTCTGGTTGATACTGAGACAGTTTCAAACATCTGAAGCAGGCAGTGCAGCAATAGCTGGCTGGGAGAGTTAACTAGCTTTTGGGTGAGACTGTACCTTATACTGTATGAATGAAAAATATATAAATCATATAAATCAACCCAAGTTAATCCACTGCTGGTATAATGTCTCACCCATATGCATAACAGAGGTTGAAATAAGTTGTGTGTCTTAAAAAATATTTTATTTAATGAAACTATGATTTATGATGAAACAGAAAAATTAAATCTAAAAGAATTTTCAGTTGGTTTAAACTTAAAATTATCCAGTTTGATATTGTCCGCAGGATGTTCACCAGCTGTACTATCACAACTTCTTGTTTCTAAGTCAGACTGACCGTGAGGAACATCCCCAACAGCAGGTACTTCTGGGGGACTCTGTGTCATGTTTTCCTCCTGATTGAGGTGACAATTTTGTTCACTTGATTTCTTAATATATATTGAGTTATTTGGAATGACACACTTGGTTTTCATTTTTGGTTGTTCTGTTAAAGAAAATATAGATTTGGTAAGTTTAGAATAAAGGAAATATTTCAATTTTTATCATACTTCATATTATTGACATACAGTATATATTGATTTAAAAGCATTATATAGGTTGAATCTCCCATATCCAGCAACCATGGGACCAGCTCTGAGCTGGATATACAAAATTTAGAAGGTTGGATTTCTTATGTACAGTAATATCCCCATTAGCCGGAACAATTGGTGCAGAGCACTTCTGGGAATAAAAGATTTCCTCATCCCCGGAATTTTCCAGGTATCAGAAAAATTTTCTCGGAATTTTCCAGAAAATGCACCCTTCGGAAATTGCTCCCAAAGCTGGAATTATCGGAAAAATTCCGGTTTTGGGCATGATACGCCAAGAAAATTTCGGCCATTGGACAGTTCCGGGTTTGAGGGATTCCGGCTAACGGAGATATTCTGCTTGTAACAGGTTACACGTACACTGTATATCTAAACTTGTATATAAACACACATTCGGTAGTCATGGTAAAGTTCAATAAGAGTAGAATAAAACTGTGACCTTCAGCTGTGAATTCAAACAAAGGAATTGGATAGGAGGCGTGAATGGCGCGCTCCAAAAACATTAGCGGTTAATTGGCGAAACTAAAAGATGCTGCCGGCTGATGGGAGGTCTGCCAGGTGGTTGAATTTTCTTTCAATTTACCATCTAACTGCACTGTTCTTTAGGAGGTTTGCCCGGTACAGGAATTTCAGAAAACAGTGTCGTTTTGGGAGAGTTGCCGTATGTTAGAATGCTGGATATGAGAGCTTCAACTTGTGCAATTATTCAAAGCTGCAATTCAAAATAAGAAGTATTGTATTGGATTGTTTTGTATCTTGAGAATACAGTTAACATAAGAACATAAGAATGGAGGAAACTGCAGCGGGCCTATTGGCCCATACTGGGCAGTCCCGTTTACACCCAACCCCTATTGCTCATATGAGCATCCAACCTATGTTTGAAGCAATTCAGCATATTCGAGCTAATGATGATATTTGGTAACTTGTTCCATTCATCCACTACTCTGTTTCCAAACCAGTGTTTACCTATTTCACGCCTAAATCTAAATTTGTCTAATTTAAAACCATTGTTATGAGTTCGCTCCTGGTTGGATAGTTTGAGTACCTTTGTAATGTCCCCTTTGTTTAGCCCTGCCTTCCACTTATACACCTCTATCAGGTCGCCCCTCGCTCTACGTCTCTCAAGGAGTGCAAATTAAGATGCTTTAACCTGTCTCTATACTCAAGGTTCCTAATGCCCGGGATTAGTCTTGTCATTCTCCTCTGAATTCTTTCCAAGGATTCTATATCCATTCTGTAATACGGTGACCAGAACTGAACTGCGTAATCCAGGTGTGGTCTCACAAGAGCAAGATACAGTTTTAGGATGACCTCGCTAGTCTTGTAACTAACACTCCTTTGTATGAACCCAAGTACTTTATTAGCCTTGTTACGAGCAAAAACACATTGTTTACTTGGCTTAAGGTTCCTACTTATCATTACTCCTAAATCTCTCTCTCAGTCGGATTTCTCTATGGCATCGTTGTTCATCTGGTATCTGGTTTCCCTGTTTACATCTCCTATACTGAGTACTTTACATTTGTCGACGTTGAATTTCATCTGCCATTTTTCAGACCATTCGAAAAATTTGTTTAGATCTTCCTGTAGTTTTGCCGAGTCCTCATCAGATTTGATAACACGTCCTATTTTAGTGTCATCAGCAAATTTACTTATGTTGCTGTCTATGCCGATATCTATGTCGTTTATGTATATAATAAATAATAATGGTCCAAGTACTGAGCCTTGGGGAAATCCACTTGTGACGTTGCTCCAATGGGACTTAGTGCCGTTAATGCTCACTCGTTGTTTCCTGTCCTGTAACCACGCCCTAATCCATTTAAGGATGTCACCTTTGATGCCATGAGCTTCTACCAATGGTTTGTGTTATTACATTCTTGAACCTCTAGTGATTTTACTGATTACTACTGATATTCTCAAAAACAAATTGAGAAAAATTTGTTTGGTTCAGCAGCAATCTATTTTAAAATGTAATTTTTTATGTTGTCAAAGATGTAATGTAATACGAATACTGTACTGTAACAAAACCTGATGCAACCTTTACTAATATTAAGTAACTTTTTTACTGCTTCTTGTTATTACATTATCCCACAAGTTAAAGCAAATTACTACAGCAACATCATCTGTTCAGGTGTGGTAGGTAAACAGCTGGCCAGAGCTACAGTAGATGTTCCTTTAATAGTTCCTGATTGATGAGTAAGTGGTTGCTGTCTGGAATATCTGTGATTAAAACTGGCTAAACACTGGTGCTATAACTGTTATATACAAGGCTGACCACTGATTGATGCCTCTCCCTGGTCCTCTGATCTTACTCACTGTGCATCCAAAAATGATCCAAGAATGGTAATTACCTGTATCCGTATTGGTTTTCTAAGCTGGAATCTGAATGCACCTATACCTAATCCTAATAAAAGCTTCTAAACTTGCACATACCCAGTAAATAGACTATACTCCACTGAGGTGTTGGTGGCACAGAACAGATGGCTACATGCATAGTTTTGGCAGAAGCATCTGCCCATCAACTCAACATCACTCAACTGTGTATTGCCTTTGGTGCTGGCAATAGTTTCCAACTATTAGGAACCCATAAAATAGTGTGTAAATTAGCCTCTGACCATTGTGCCACTTTTCCAATGTTTAATGCCTTCACTGGATTTGACAGTGGTCTATTGTGGAGCCAGAAGACTCATGAAATGTATATGATAAAGGCACACCAATGTTTCTTGGCTGCTAGACCTACACCAGATTCATTACAGAACAGGATGGAGGCACTGGAATATTTCACGGTATCACTCTTAGACCATTCCGACAGCCTATAGCGTGTCAGCGAGGCTGGAAAGCAGTTCTTTATTCAGAAGAGTAAGCAGTTGATGGCATTCCTCCGACACAAGCAGCACAGTTCTAGCACACTACGAGAACAGGTTACCAGGCTGGTCACCGCTGGGCTCAGATAATGATTACTGCTCTTAACTTTCCCTCTCCTAGCAAAGGGGGTTGAGAGCGAAAAAAAGAAGGTGGCTGGGAAATATACTGAATTATCCATCCAGAAGCTGGACAACTTCTGCACTGGAAATACAAAATGGGTTGCTGAGAACAATGCAAATGTTGGAAGGTGACTCCAGTGTACAGCACTGCTCTTTCCACTGCACTGGACTATGACTTTCAAACTAAATTGTGTTGTTAGTGATTATCATATTTTGTGAGCAACATTTTAGTTAGAAATACAAAATATAAATGACTCTTAATATAAAATTGCATTACTGTACATTGTTCTATGTAAAGTCTTCATTGTCTTCATTTGACAGAGGTACAGTATAAAATAAAATGAGTCTGTAGCTACAGACGTAATAATTACCAATCTTAAATTTCTTCTCCTCTTCGGCCATCTTCTTCCGGTAATCCCCAAATAAGGCATTCATTACCTGCCTCTTCTTAATGACTGGTGTCTTACTGCTGGTCAATGTCTTACGAGACTTTTGCATATTTTCATCTGCAAAAAGTTAATTACTGTATTTATCAGAAATCCTATATCAAAACTGAGTCTGGACCTGGCAAGTTAATAGTACCTTACACCATGAACTTTTAATAATTTATTATGCTAATTGATAAGAGGAAACTTAATAATCAGAATTACATATCTTGACCACAGATCCTGAATTAATTTTGCTCAAAATCTCAGTGTAGGTCGTCCTCGACTCACTGATTACGGATCTGTGGTTGAAATGTTAAATTTTTTATAATTAATTGTCTTAATAGCAGAGTTGTAAGGCAACAAATTAAATTTACTTGAGTACTGTACTCAAGTAATATTTTTGGGTATTTACTTTTTAAAAAGGACTAAAAATTTTCAGTACTTTTACTTAAGTATGGTTTTCTAATACTTTTACTCCAATACAATTGAAAAAACAAAAACCGTTACTCATTACATGCCCCAAACATGAAACCCCCATCAAATGGAGTACGTATATGGAGAGCAGTGCGTTGTATGGAGGTGTTGCAGTACCTTGTTTTGCCGACCCCTTCTTCTTCTCTAAGGCCAGTTCTATCTGCTCTACACACCATCTTAACTCAAGGCTGAACTTGTCAAACACATCTTCCTCATTTTGATCTACTTCACTGTTGTCTTTAACTATTGGCTTTGGTGGTGGCCCTTTCCTAGCCTGAAAAATCAAACCGTTATTAATACACACACATTTACATACATACATACATATACAGCTCCTCCCCGACTTACGACCACCCGCACTTACGACCTGCCTCAGTCGTACCAAAATTTTGTCAAATTACGTATTTTCGAGTCCCAATGTCAGTACACAGACAAAATTTTCATTTGTAATTCACTTTAAAATGGCTGGCAAGCTTAAAAGTGAGAGTTTTGTGGTACTGAGAAGAAAAAGAGACACCCATTTTAGATTTTCTATGTATTATTTAAGCATTTTTGACTTACGTACAACCATTTCGACTTACGACCTGGATTTGGGTCCCTAACCCCGTTGTAAGCCGGGGAGAATATGTATGTATGTATGTATATATATATATATATATATATATATATATATATATATATATATATATATATATATATATATATATATATATATATATATATATATATATATATATATATATATATATACACACACACACAGTTGGGCCTGCATTTACGCGGTCAATTGAACCTGTGGAGGCCCGCGTAAAACGAGAAACACGTAAATGAAATAACAGAACATATGGGATAATTTGAAATAGAGACTGGGCCGACCCCCAAACTCCACTTTTTGCGACACAATACGTACGTTGTAGTAAAAAGAGTATCTTAACTTTATGATGGTATGCACACACACATAATATAGAAGAGAAATATCAATAAGAGAATAATATACTGTAGGTTAGGTTAGGTTAGAAAAAATCAAGGTTTAACACTTACGTTAGGTTAGGTTAGAAAAATCAAGGCTAGGTTAGGTTTAACACTTAGGTTAGTAGAAGAGATGGATCGGCATATGTTGATGGGGACTGGTTCCGAGGCAGAGGGCAGATTACTGGCCTTCAGGTGAATCACCATCACTATCCACCACAGTTGTCAGGGCCTCCCTGACAAATCCCTCAAAGTCCATATCGTCTCTGTCACTATCACTGGCTTGGGCTGGCTGTGGTGGGTTGCGGGCGAAGAAGTCCGTGATGTTACGCTGACGGCTAGTGTTGATGTTGTCGTGATACATCTTGATGTACGGCTCCATAGTCGCAACAGCTGGTTATTGAAGACTTCATAGCGGTGATCGTCAGAGTCGTTGGAAAGGACGAGCTTGAGTTTCTCTGCAAATTCGATGGCATCCTTAACATTACCATACGTTAACTTGTGTTCTTCTCGGGATGACACACCACCTGCCTCTTCACTGACGTCATCGTCTTCTAACATCTCGTCGGCAGTCACCTCAGGATCCCTGATCACCTCCATAATGTCGTCGTTGGTGGTCTCGGAGAAGCCTGCAACTGTAACACGCTGTGCAGCTTCTCTTGCGAGGTCCACTGCCACTGCAACAGACTGAACCTCACCAGTCACAGGTTGACTCTGCCTCCCACCTGGGATACCTTGCAACACATGCTGCCATGTGTGACGAATCGTTGGCACAGACAGCTGCCCCCATGCCTCCACCAAGAAGTCAACAGCTTTCTTTACGTTGAATTTCTTCCAAAACTGTTTGATGCGAACTTCTTGATCCGCCAACTCTTGTTCCTCGTCGTCGCTCTCGCTATCACTATCGCTGTCACCCAGGTTACGCAACTCATCCATGGTGTTGGTACAGTCGTTCAGGAGCTTAAACTTCTTTGTAGAGAATGCAGCCTTAACGTTGCATATCAACTTCTGGTCCATGGGCTGGATTAACGACGTAGTGTTGGGAGGAAGGAAGACCACTTTTACGTTGGGGGTGACGATCCAACAGTAGGGGCCAGTGTCCTGGTGCATTGTCAAGGAGCAACAAAATGTTGAATGGAACATTCTGTTGCTAGCAGAATTTCTTGACGTTGGGAACGAAACAGTCGTCAAACCAGGAGAGGGACAGAGCAGTGAACATCCACGCATTACGTGCGGTTAGCCAGTGGACATTTAGCTTGGTCATGTCCATGTTCTTGTAGGCGTGCGGCTTGCGGGCTGTGTGGATCACCGATAACTTGAGCTTACAGGTACCGGAGGCGTTGGTGGTGAACAGGACTGTGATGCGCTCCTTCTGCAACTTCCTGCCCCAACACTTGCTGGCAGACTTGACAACGAAGGTCTTGGTAGGTAGCTTTTTCCAAAACAGACCGGATTCATCCATGTTGAACACCTGGTCGTCGGTGTACTGTCCTTCCTCCATATGTCACGTAAGAATGGAGGAATATCACTAGCCGCAACACGGTCAGCACTCGCTCCTTCACCAGCAATGTTAATGTCGTTGATCTTGTTCCTCTTCTTAAACCCTTGCAGCCACCCAGAGGAAGCAGTGAAGGGTTTGGGCTCTGCAATTCCCATCTTACGTGCCACTGCTACGTACAGTTCACGTGCGTAGTCCTGAACTGACCGCGTGTCCACCGCCATGTTCCGTCTTGCCTGAAGAATCAAGTAGCTCACCAGCAAATTCTGTCTTGAGCAGCACCTTGTTCTGGCAGTACTTCACCATTGAAGCACCTGTAGACTCTGTGATGCTCATATGTTCTTTTATCTTGGCGGCATCCTTCTTGATCGTCCGGGTCGTAGACTCGTTAACGCCATGCTGGAGCGCAAGATTAACTTGCCTCGTACCTTTTTCCAACTCCTGCACGATCTTGTACTTAACTTCGTAACTTAGGGCACGTCGTATCTTCTTTGGCTTGAAGCGGCTGGGTCAAGGTAATACAAGATTTTTCTGTGGTGGTGGGGGGGGGTCCAGAGGAAGCTTTTCTTACGAGATTAGTGGGAACAATAGAACACAGTTTACACAGAGTGACTGGGAGGAGAGCGACTAACGCGGGTAACGGCTTCTCTGTGGTGGCAGGGCACGTCATATTACATTGAACCAATCACAGCTAGCGGGGGAGGGAGGTAAGGATGCGTGGCCTAATCACAGTCCGATACGTCACATGACGTCACCGATAACGCAACAGCGACATACTGCGCAACCTTACTCGCGCCGCTTACCCCCGCTTTGGTCAAACATGGCGGGAGGTTTGAATCCAAAATGGCGCGGGGTGGCTGGACCGCCAGCTGCTCTCCGCATAAATGACCAAATTTACCGCGTAATTAAAGCATTTCAATTCTGGCAAGGCACCACGTAAATGACCAAACGCGTAACCAAACCAGCGTAAATTCAGACTAAACTGTGTGCTCCGTTGTTTCCCCTTTTCCCGTGTGATTTTATCAATATATATATCGTCTGCACGGAATGTTAGATCGTGTGCTGAAAAAATATTGATATTTACGATTATGTTATATAAATAAAGTCAAGTAACACTTACCACTTCAATTAATACTTTGTAGTGTTTCCTCTGCGCTTCAGACAGTCGTTTAGCCTTCGAGGAACACTGTCAGCAAGGTTTTGCAAGAGGTCAGGTGGCAAGTTAGCCCAGGTATCCTTGATGGCTGCCTCTAGCTTTGGGATTGATGATGTGCCAGGCCAGGCATTAAAGAAAGGTACCTCACAGTCTTTGAGCCACTGTATGACACTTTTAGCAGTGTGGCATGGGGCACCGTCCTGCATGAAAAGCCTTGCCTTAGCTTTATCAATTGATTCAGGTAAGAAATCACTGAGCAGTTCAAGATAGTTGTACTGATTCATCATCTGGTTCTTAGGGAGGATTACTAGTTCACCAACACCATAATACGTAAAGGAAGCCCAAACCATAAGCGAGGCAGGGTGCTTAACAGTCTTCACTGTGTACTGTGGGAGGTGCGCGTCTGAGTGGGGGGGGGGCGGTACACCCTCCCTCCATTACTCCCAGTCACAGAAAACGTAGCCTCATCTGACCATAATACACTCCTCCATGTCTCTAAATCCCACACTTCATATTTCTTGCAAAATTTCACTCTATTTTCCTTCTGTCTCTTTGTCAACAGAGGTTTACGGCGGGCATGAAAGCTCTTAAATCCCAGGTCATCGTGTAGGGCTTGTTGAACACAACGTAACGAGACGTGACTCAAAAGACGGGGGTTTCTCTCTTTCACTTCACGTGCTGTGAGTGAGGGATTGGACCGAACTTGTCGAGAAATAACCTTAAGTGTCCGTGGAGACAATAATTTAGGCCTACCAGACTTAGGTAATGGAGCTGGTAACTCGTCCTCTCCAAGGTCATGGAAATGTTTGACAAGATTTTGAACAACTCGTAATGCCACACCAGTGTGAGCCGATATTTCTCTCAGTACATGGTTCGCTTTGTACAATGCAATCACTGCTGCAATATCGTCTCCTGTAGTCACCCTCCTGGACATCTCTGATGGCCACTATGTCGGGTTAATGCACCTTAAACTAGACAAAACATGGCCACATGGCGCGGGAACCCGCACAAAATAATCTTCCCCTCACAGCTGGCAGAGGCGCACTGACTACAAGCCGTGACGTATTCTCAGTTGCCAAATGTCAGCACTTGCCAACAAACCAAGCGTTTTGACATCTCGCATTCCAGGACAGGCTTCACAACATATGATCTTATTTTTGCGAGAACTTAGTTCGTCGGCCCTATCGCGACTTAACATTCCGCGCAGACTGTATATATATTAGGGTGGTCCTTATTTTTCAACTTTGGAATTTTTTACCACAGACACTGCTAAAAGTGTCCATTTAGGACAAAAACATTGTGTGTAGAGTTATTTTTAAATATATTAATATTTAGAGGTTGCTCAAAGCTGTCAAAAATTAAGTAATTGATGTAGTCGATTACTTTGTAGCCGATTACGCCCACCACTAGTGCGTCGCATTTGACACGATTGTGGTGAGTTTTTGCTGGTCGTGATTGATGATTGGGGAAATCAGAAACAGTTCTGCAGAGTATTCTCATTATTAATTTATAATAATAGTTAATTTCTTTATTCCTCGGGTCAAAATGGCTAATGCAGGAGTAAAAACACAAGAAAATGTGTATTTGATAAAGACATTATGTGATGACATTGCAGGGGCTAAGTTACCTTCAAACAGGCAAGTGTTACAGTATTTTTTAAGCCTGCATCGCATACAGAAAAAAAACATCAGTGTGGCAGCTGGGGAAGTCACAGACAAAGTTCTTCCATTTTGGACAAAAGCAAACATTCCCACACACCACAAACCAGATTGTGTGAATCAAGTGCACAAAATGTTTGACAAGTGGTGTAGTTTGAAAAAGAACTCTTCAAGAAAGACAGAAACTCAAAAGCAGAAAGAGAAAGAGTTCACCGATACATTTGAAGATCTCTCTGACATTGCACATGTGAATGCTTTGAATATGATGACAGTTCAGGAGGATAAGGATTTCTTAATAGCGCAACGAGAAAAAGGGCGCCGTGGGGCAATGTCATCTCTTGACAAAGTATTCCTGAAAAGAGAGAAACGACGAGAAAAAACTCTCAAGAAAGCAATGAAAAGGAAGTTGGCTGCAGACAGTGCAGAGGAAGAAGCCAAAAAATGCCAGGCCATCGTTGTCTTGGACAGCAGTAGTACGTCTTCTTCTGAGGAATCCAACCCAATTCCTGGCCCATCAGCACTTCAAACTCCACCTACTGTCAAGAAGCGTGGGCGAAAAGAAGTTCTAACTCCAGAACTTTCTGCAGCATTAGATCGGACCAAGTCCTCAGATAGAATGGCCATGCACATTGGCACCCAAACTGCTCGGAGTCTGGGCCATGATGTCAGTGAATTGATTCTGAATCAATCAAGCATCAGGAGGAAACGTCAGCATCATCACAGTAGCAGGGCACCTGAAATCCTTTCAAACTTCAAACCAAAGTCAGTTTTAATTGTTCACTGGGATGGTAAATGGGGGCCATGTTGACAGACTCCCAGTTCTTGTCTCAGGCAATGGCACCTCCCAACTTCTTGCTGTTCCAAAACTTCCCTCTGGTACCGGTGATGAACAAGCAAAAGCTGTTGTGAAGGCTTTGCAGCAATGGCACATTGCAGACATCGTGCATGGCATGTGTTTTGATACAAGCTCAAATACTGGTCACCACAAGGGTGCGTGTGTCAAAATTGAGCAGTTGCTGGGTCGTGATTTGCTATATGCCTGCCGCCACCATGTACTAGAACTTGTAGCTGGAGCTGCTTTTGAAGCTGTAATGGGCACTCAGCTGCTCCTGACATACGGCTGTTCCGAAGATTCCAAGCCAAATGGGAACAAATTGACAAGCAGAAGTTTGAAGACTCCTCCACCGACGATCTGGCAGAAGAATCGGTCAGAGCTGTTCGGGACGATCTAACCAACTTCATTGAGAAGGCTCTATTGGAGACACAGCTTCGAGATGATTATCGAGAGCTGCTAGAGCTGGCCTCCATCTTCCTTGGCACATCACCTTCTCGGGGAGTACGATTTTCTGCTCCTGGTGCAATGCACCAAGCACGATGGATGGCAAAGACCATTTATTCCTTCAAAGTGTGGTTATTCCGTTCTCAGTTTAAGCTTACTCCAAAGGAGAACAGAGGACTAAGAGATTTGTGCATTTTCTTTGCCCGAATATATGTGAAGGCTTGGACAACTGCTCCACTTGCTGCAAAGGCACCAAAAGGAGATCTGATGTTGCTTAAAGCTCTACAAGACTACAGTACCATCAGTGATGCCATATCAAAGGCAACTTTCCACAAAATGATGAGACACCTCTGGTACTTGTCAGAAGAGTTGGTTGCATTGGCCTTCTTTGATGACGATGTTCTCCCAGCAGTGAAGGACCGCATGTTGGAAGCTTTGAACATCGTTATTGGAGAAGAAAAGCATGTCAAACGGGTTACAATCAATCCAGACACACTCCAAGTGAAGAACCTATATGATTTCACGACAAAGAACACAAAGTCATTTTTCAAAAAGCTCAACTTGAATACAGATTTCCTGGCCCTCCCAGTAGAACAGTGGAAAGATGATCCTGGCTTCCAAAATGCAAAAGCCAGTGTACAAGCTTTGTCTGTGATCAATGATCATGCAGAAAGAGGAGTAGCCTTAGTCCAAGATTTCTCAGGCCAGCATCACCAAGGACGAACAGCAACTGCAGTATCTACTGCAGGCAGTTGCTGACCACAGGAAATCATTCCCTAATGCCCTCAAGCAGACCTTACTGGGCGACAAAGAGTGAGACTGGTCCTCATGCGACCCCTGCCTTGAGCAGCTCATACCCACTTAGACTAAGTGGGGGGGGCCCAGGCTTGGGGGCTAGGAAATGATGTGTTATGAACATTAAGCATAGGCATAATATTGTTAAATTTCATTTGACTTGAGCAACCTCCAATTATTAAGATATTTAAAGACTATTTTACAGACAATGTTTCTACCCCAAATGAAAACGTTTGTCAGGGTCTGTGACAAAAAAATGGCAAATTTTGTTTTTGCCCCAAAATAAGCATTGATTATACGTTCAAAGTCCGCGTGTTATATGGACTAAAAATGAAGTATATATATATATATATATATATATATATATATATATATATATATATATATATATATATATATATATATATATATATATATATATATATATATATTGATAAAATCACACGGGAAAAAGGGAAACAAAGGAGAACCTTAACTTTCGTCTTTATTCAAGACATCTTCAGAGGCAACTGGATTACATGGACAGAGAGAGGCTTAAATATACAGGATGACCTTATTACACATGAGGTCAGGTCAAATGATGTCATCCACTAATCCCCACACCAACACACACGTAGAGGAGCTTAAGAGAAAGGGGGCGACGTGACTAGGCAGGTCAGGTAAAAAATAAGGGACCCACTAAATAACTATCATACATCTAGATCCAAGGTTTTCAAAGCATTTTTAACCTTGGGCCACTGAAAAATAAATTTATGTAACATATTATCAGTTTTGTACTGACCATCATTAAGGTTTATTGATTTTAATTCTTTAATCAAACTAGCTTCAACCAGAAGTCTTTCTGTGACACAAGATGATTTGAACACTTCTAAGCTTTTTTCCCAAGCAATGGGATGATTATTATTCCTAACATGAACGAACAGGGCACTGCTTTCAGATACTGTTATGATATATATATATATATATATATACATATACAGTACTAAGTAATGACCCTACTAAGTATGGTTATTACCTAATAACTTACCATTGTGGACTTGATCTCACCCTCCTCTGTATATATATACCATGTTATGTACTTCTCCTTAGTCTGTACTCACCCCTGAAGATGTGAATTACACGAAAGCGCTTGGGAACTTTGTGTTTTCTTCCTTGTGGTTATCAACACACAACACACACACACACACATATATATATATATATATATATATATATATATATATATATATATATATATATATATATATATATATATATATATATATATATATATATATATATAGTGGTGGTATAGTGAAGTATATATATGGCGTATGCTAAGCGTTGTTGTTGCTGTTATTGTTGTTGCTGGTTAAGGTTGCTGCTGCTGGCTGGTTGTTACAGTTGTTGCTGGCGTTGTTGCTGGCTGGCTGGCGCTACAAGGCTATTGGCTATGCTGGCTAAGGCCACAGCCAGTAATACCCCGCTAACGCCACTTTAACGCCGCCGCGACATACGTGCCTTGCCAAAGCTGAACTTTCACTTAACGCGGATTTTTCCACAGCAACGCGGTGAGTGTCCGGCTCGGATGCTATTTTTAGATTTTGACCACGCGCCACCCGCCCGCCCGCCCTCCTGCCTGCCTGCCTGCCTCTCCCTCCTCCTCCCTCCGCTTGGGCAAGCGGCGCGGTAAGGTTGCGCAGTGTGTGTCTTTGTTGCGTTATCACCGACGTCATATGACGTCTCGGACTGTGATTGGCCATGCAGCCCTACCCCCCTCTGCTGCTAGCTGTAATTGGCTTAAAGTATTATGACGTGACTACCCCGGGGAGGGAGGGAGGGAGGAGAGACGACGCTTGACCTAGCCGCGGCAGTTTCATCCCTCAAGGCCACGCCGTGTTAACGCGCATCCATTGTTCCGTAAAATGGCTTCCGCCGGACCACCACCCCCAGAGAGAAACCTTTCCTTACCTGGACCCAGCGGCACTAAACCAAAGAAGACACGACGTTCATTAAGCTACGAGCTGAAGTACCAAATTGTTCAAGATTTGGAGAAAGGAAGACGCCAAGTTGATCTCGCGCGCCAGCATGGCGTCAACGAATCTACGATTCGTACGATCAAGAAGGATGCAGCCAAGATAAAGGAGCACATGAAGCTCACAAAGTCTGCAGGTGCTTCAGCTATCAGGTATTGCCAGAACAGGGTGCTGGCAAAAGTGGAAACTTTGCTGGTGAGTTATTTGGTGCGTCAGGCGCGACGCAACATGGCGGTGGACACGCGCTCAGTGCAGGAGTACGCACGTGAGCTATACACAGCAGTGACACGTAAAATGGGAATTGCAGAGCCCAAACCCTTCAATGCTTCCCATGGTTGGCTGCATAGGTTTAAGAGGAGGAACAAGGTCACCAACATCAGCATTGTTGGTGAGGAAGCGAGTGCTGACCGTGCGGCGGCTAGAGATTTTCCTCCGTTTTTACGTGAGATTATGGAGGAAGGACAGTACACTGACGACCAGGTGTTTAACATGGACGAATCTGGTCTTTTCTGGAAAAAGTTACCTTCCAAGACCTTCGTTGTCCAGTCTGCGAGCAAGGTAAGGGGCCGGAAGATGCAGAAGGAACGCATCACCGTCCTGTTTACCACCAATGCCTCCGGTACCTGTAAACCAAAGTTATCGGTGATTCACAAAGCCCGCAAGCCGCACGCCTACAAGAATATGGACATGAACAAGCTTAATGTCCACTGGCTAACCGCACGTAAGGCGTGGATGTCCTCTTCTCTGTCCCTCTTCTGGTTTGACAACTTTTTTGTTCCTGACGTGCAGAAATTCTGCGAGCAACAGAATGTTCCATTCAACATTTTGTTGCTCCTTGACAACGCACCTGGACACTCGCCCCTACTAATGGATCGTCACCCCAACGTAAAAGTGGTCTTCCTTCCTCCCAACACCACGTCATTAATCCAGCCTATGGACCAGGAGTTAATCTGCAACGTTAAAGCTGCATACTCGGCAAAGAAATTCAAGCTCCTGAACGACTCTACCAACACCAAGGATGAGTTGCGTAAGCTGGGTGACACCGACAGCGAGAGTAAAAGCGACGAGGACAAGGAACAAGAGGCGGCGACTCAAGAAGTTCTCGTCAAACAATTTTGGAAGAAGTTTAACGTCAAACAAGCTGTAGACTTCTTGGTGGAGGCATGGGATCTGCTGTCTACTGCTACGATTCGTCACGCATGGAGACATGTGTTGCATGGCATACCAGGTGAGAGGAGGAGTCAATCTGTTACTGGTCAGGTTCAGACTGTTGCAGTAGCAGTGGACCTTGCCAGAGAAGCTGCGCAGACTGTTACAGCTGAAGGCTTCTCCGAGACCACCAACGAAGACATCATGGAGGTGATCAGAGATCCTGAAGTGACTGCCGACGAGATGTTGGAAGAAGAACCCGCCAGTGAAGAGGAGGAAGAAGGTGCGTCATTCTCCGAAGAACCTAGTTTAAGTCATAGTGATATTAAGTGTGTCATAGAGTTAACAGAAAAAATTAAGTCCATCGTTTCCCGCGACACTGACGATGAACGCCATGACGTCTTCCATAACCGACTGGTGCAGGCTATGGAGCCGTACATCACGGTGTATCATGAAAACATCAAAGCCAGCCGTCAGCAAAGCATAACTGAGTTCTTTGCCCGCAACCCACCACAGCCAGCCCAAGGCAGTGATAGTGATAGTGAAGGTGATTTTGAGGGATTTGTCAGGGAAGCCATGACAACTGTAAGTGACAGTGATATTGATTCACCTAGTAATGGTGATTCACCTAGTAATGGTGATTCACCTGAGGGGCAGTAATCTGCCCTCTGCCTCGGAACCAGCCTCCATCCCCGTATGCCGACCCATCTCTTCTACTACCGTGAGTGTTCCTTAAAAATTTTCGTTTTTTAACCTATTCTTTATTTTTCCTATGTTAACCTTTATCTTTCCTAACCTAACCTCTTCTATATTACTTGTTTTTCATGCCACCATAAAGTTAAGATAGAATTTTTACTACAACATAGTTATTTGTCGTCAAAAAGTGGAGTTTGGGGGTCGGGCTGGGTTCTATTGGAATTAATCCCATATGTTCTGTTATTCACTTAACGCGTTTTCACTTAACGCGGGACCCTCTGGGTTCAATTGACCGCATTAAGTGGGGTACAAACTGTATATATATATATATATATATATATATATATATATATATATATATATATATATATATATATATATATATATATATATATATATATATATATATATATATATATATATATATATATATATATATATATATATATATATATATATATATATATATATATATATATATATATATATATATATATATATTTCATTAGCCCATAAAGCGCGCGGACTTCTACATATGATCAACAACCTCACCCCGCACACACAATTCGGCAAGATAATCAATCAAGACAATACATATACCACGAGGTAAACGCAAGGGTCCGTTAGATCTTTAACCTCCCCATCTATTGTATTATATGGAGAGAGAAGTCCATTATATGGAGGTTTTCTCTGTACTGTAATTAAAGAAGACACAACTTTCATCACTGGCAACCACTGGTAGACAGCTCGCCACTGATTATGTACTGTAGTATTCTCTCACTCTCATCTCCTCCTTTTAATTGAACTCAAACAAACCTGCTGCTAAGATATTTCAATGTAATTCTTTAAACTATTAGTACCTGAAGTGTTTGATATAAGACAGACAGTATATTGTACAGCTGCAACAAAGACAATATAATGATTAGCTTCACACACTAATATTCCCTTCAGTTCTGTATATATTATTAAAAAATAAATAATTAAATACAATTATTTAGCCAGTGTCCATCTTACTTGAGTTCGCAATATATCCAATGAAACATATCAATACTGTATGTCCTTTTTGTTTAGTTATAATTATCATGAACCATACAGTACTGTACTTGGGACAGTGTAGATACAGAACTGTACGTACTGTACACAATACTGTAAACTAAGCCTTTGGTACACAAGGAGGCAGGATGGCAGGTACTGCACTCCACCGCATTCACTTCCTCAAGGTGTAAACTGGGTGTGCCTAGATATCAAATAACATTATTTTACCTAAGAGTAACCATCACTAACCCTAACTTAACCTAACCTCTTCTTCCAAAACATGGTTAGGTTGGTCAATTAATCTTTAAGTGGGGTGGAGCTGGGGTGGAGATTCTTCAGGTGATCCACAGATCACTATCAGTAAGTGTTAACTATAATAATATATAAATTGCAAATCCTCATCATATTCTGGGATACTCATGAGATAAGTAACTTATTACAGAGAATTTTTTTTTTTTGAAAGTTGCTGTTCAACCTACATCCCTGTTGCAGTGACAAGGACAAGTTTGATCACTGGAGGAGCCACTCTGAAATACTGTAGATCTGATTTGGTATTATTTTACTTAAGGACATAGCACACCCCAAAGCTATAAATTACTGAAACATTTAGGTTAGGTTAGGTTAGGTTAGATTACTTGGTATTTTTGCATTAGTGCACACAACATTCCTACCCCAAATCTTTTATCATATTCGAAAGATGTCTAATTTTAAGATAATTTTCTTCTATTACATTACCGTCACAAACGTATAATAACGGAGATAGAGCATGCCAAACCTTTCTCTATTTTCTTCCATTAATCTTCCGCCATTATCGCCTACCCGACCTCCCATTCAGCGTGTTTGCTTCATAAATTGTCATGCGTTCCCGTACATGTCACGTGGCCAATCAAAAGAGGTTTTTTAGGGGCCACCAATTAAAATAAATTGTGGTTTAATTCGTGTTTTTTTTGCCCAATCAGATTCGAATGTGATTTTGGGTTTCCCGTATTTTGAAATTCAAATTCATTTCCGACCATGGAAGTCCGCGATGGGTGTCACTTCAATTATATGGAGTTGATTGAGTGTTTTGGGGAAAAAACGAACAACCAATAGCATTTTTTAGATCTCATGGTGTTCTCCCGACCTCAGTAAAGTGTCCTAAGTGTAAGAACGAGTGTTAATATAGTCAAGACCAACATATTTGGCATGAACAAGGCCAATAAGGTAAAAAATAGGTGATTCCATCATATAGTGATAGTTAGGTTCGGTTAGGTCAGGTTAAGTTCGGTTTATGTTTTCTAGTGTTTTTTTGTGTATCTTGTATTGGCTTGGCCATGATTTTTGTCAGAAAACGCCCCACCCAAAAACCCCCAATAATTAAAAAATAGGCAATTTCCGACGGAAATCAAGGTCAAAACCAATCAAAACACACAAAAATACACAAGAAAAACATTGTTTTGACTTTCTAACAGAGTTGTGTGCACTAATATAAATTTACCGCTGACTCATTTTCGTGTTCTGCCCTCATTTCAATTGCTCTCCCCCATTATTGTTGGAGGGAGGGGGCAAAAACGAGCAATTTGCGACAAAAATTAAGGTCAGATTCGCTTAAAACACACCAAAATACACTGGAAAAACATTGGTCAACCAATATGTAAAAATACAAAATGAAAAAATACAAAACTACAAAAATTAAGCTCTATATGTACTCAAATATGGTAGATACCTGTTCAATCTTGTTAAATTTCTACGAGCTACTGTGTGCACTTGCAATGTTTATAGAAAGCCATAACATAAACACGTCAGGTACAATAGCCTGTTCAGGTCCAAAGCTTTTCCTCTACGTATGTACCAAGGATACATATTTTACCTGTAATCAGACCGACGAAAGGTATCCCAGCCCTGGCCCTCATCTCTCAATGAAATTTCACCTTCTGACTATATTAAATGATAAATACTTTGGCATACATAAGAAATAGCAATAAATACACTCTATAACTTAGTTTATAATGCTGTAATGATTCAAAATAGCAGCACACCTGTCGTTTGGGAGGCATGTTGAGGCACCAAGTCTTCCTCTTGCCAGCTGATGTTAATTGTTTTTGTTTGTTTCTGTCTTTTGTTTCTCTCCTTAATTATTGGCATCTATATCTATAATATTTATATGTAACTTTTTTCTATTTCCGTGTCGGACATTGTTACTATATCTATAATATATGTTAATGTATTTGTCCGTAAGGTGGTATAAGTGGTCGAGTTTGTCTAATTGAGTCTTTGGTCTAATTCCTTGGTAGAAAATTAGCTTTCCTTAACTTTCCAAATTAATTAAATGAGTTAATTTTGGGGTTTATACTAATTTATGCTAAACCACATTTTGAATATTATTTATAGTTTATCTACATTCTTGAGATGTGCCAATTATTTTCTGCCTTATTTGGTTGTTAATTAGCTATTTTTAACCTCGTAGGAATAATTAACAATAAGAATTAATATTATATTAGAGTTGCCAAATTATATCACTTATTCATGAGGATACTGATCATTGGGTTAATATTTTTCTTTACATTTATTAGTTGTTGTTTTCGGTGGCGTGTAGATCCGTGGTATGTTTGAAGCTCGAGTGTTTTATCGTGTTTTAAAGCAAGTGTTTGGAGGTATTGCGGTGGATTCCTCCCCTACAAGCGCCGTTTGTCGCTGAGTAGCCGAACCTTCTCGAATTCCCCAGCCTACGCCTCCAGCGCCGCCTGACGGAGCGGGGGTCAATTATCAACCCACTTCTACCCTCACCGTATAAGACCTCACACCGCTGTGACCAAGGTAGGTAGATACCTACCTTGGCTGTGACCATTCTCTTTCTACCTACGGCCACCAGCAAGCAACACCTCCTCCTCCGCTCCAGCCTGGCGGCTCCCGCCCCCGCCGGCGACCTTGGCGTCCCTCAGGCCGCGTGTCCTCCTCTGGGCACCCTCACCAACCAGCTCTCTCTACTCAACGCTTGTAGCCATGCTGCCTACCCAGCATCAAGCTGCATTGTACATCCAATAAAATATGTATACAGAGAGCACATTGTGAGTTTCCTTTCTCCATCCCATCCTGAGTGTGAACCAATATCTCATAACCCTACAGTATATTGATAATTAGTTCTTTAAAATGAGAGATACAGATAGCAGCAGTGATTTTATGGTGTCAGTTAATCGGTAATTTGAGTGATAAGTGATAATGAAGGGAGGAGTAATTCCATTTTGCAATCTTCCCGCGCACTTGTTGTCATGGGTTGCGTTGGGCCTCCTGCACAACCCATCCCAAATGTTTGTATACGGT
>NW_024737068.1:1944534-1976589 GCF_018991925.1 Homarus americanus
CAGAGCCAAGCCGTAGTTCAAGCCAGGTTGGCGGTTCAGGTTAACGCGGTTAGAGGGCGCAAAAGCTCATAACCAGTCCCACCTATCCGGCCAGTAAAAAGCACCCCACTGGCTGCGGTTTAGAGGCCTGAGCTCCCGAGCCCCTTCTGCCTACTCAGTAAAGAGACCGCTCTCTACAGACGGAGCTACAAGGAAGGATATGATTATACCTAGAACCCATCATCACGGCTCTGGAAAGACTTGCTGATGATTACCCAACCCCTTCGTGTCACACCCCTCAGAGGAGGTGAATAATACAGGGGGACCGCAGGACGAATACACTTTGAGGTAAGAAACAGGTAGGCCAGATCGAAAAGAAAAATAGTAGTAGAAGGAGAGCCAAAAACCACGCCGGAAATTCGCGCCATATAACTGCTCAAGCCATAGAGCGGTAACACCTACAACCACCAGTAGAGGCAAGCTAATGCTCGATAAAACCGATAAACCGAGAACGCCTAGAGTTGCTGTGACGATGAAAGTCGTGGTGCAGTCCGGTCCAAGATGGCCAACAATGGCACAAGGGAGAGGATACAGTGTAGAGACGTCTTGCTGAGAGATATTCTAAGTTCAGGATATGGAGAAGTCGTTGGAATGAGGTAAATATTATATTTTTTATTCTTGTCTGATGGCTGTACTCTCCTTTCTTTTATTTCATCTTTTCATCCCGACGTTCTATATATATATATATATATATATATATATATATATATATATATATATATATATATATATTCATACATTTATGTATATCACAGAAGACGAGGAGAGAAAACACGCCCCAGCGCGTAATTCAAATGCTAAAGGTGAAAATAAAAGAAGATGTTTCTATACAGTTCTTATATTACATATTCACTAGCGTAACTACGGGGGAGGGAAGGCGGTCCAGCCCTGGCACTTTGGGCACTTTGAGTCTGCTCATCACTATACCAGGTTACTGGAGATTAAGCAAGA
This sequence comes from Homarus americanus, assembly GCF_018991925.1. Classification (NCBI taxonomy): domain Eukaryota; kingdom Metazoa; phylum Arthropoda; class Malacostraca; order Decapoda; family Nephropidae; genus Homarus; species Homarus americanus. The sequence goes on from NW_024737068.1 coordinate 1,945,525, forward strand.
ATCTTTTGTTGCGGCAAGTTAATCCTTGTCGTGTCTGACCTAACACCTGACCCACATCATCACGGCCACGTCATGAGCTACACCCTTGCTATGAGGCCCCCCGCCACACACACAACCTGTAACCTGTTGAGGATTAAGGAAACAACTTCAAACAAGTACGCCAGTGAGCTCATGTGGTGTGGGTCAGGTGTTAGGTCAGACAAGACGAGGATTAACTTGCCGCCGATACAAAGGGAAGGATTAACGTCTCCAGTAGCTGCAAAACCATGCAGTCTCGGATCATATCAGTTCATGTACAGCCGACCAATCCACCAGTTACAAGCAATTCACTTCAGTTCTGCACAAGTCTCCATCGTGACAAGACGAGGGGAGGCTAGACGACTTTGAGATTTCAACAGCTTCATGAACTTGCTGAGAAATATGCCTTCCTTACCCCATTGAATCTTTTGGATGATAAATATGAGTGTCAAATAGATCACGATCACGACGACATTGATAAAGAGGAGTTCCTCGTTGAGAGAAAAAGACTTCAGCATTTTGTTGCTGTTGCTGCTATAACTATTAAAGACAGAATACAGACGTGGAAAGAAGGCCCCCTTGAACTTTTGCAGTTTATTCAAAAGTATAACCTTAGGAACTCGGTTCCAAATATAGTAATAATGCTGAGGATTTTCCTCACAATTGCTGTTAGTGTTGCTACCTGTGAGAGGAGTTTTTCGAAACTAAAACTGATCAAGAATTACTTAAGATCTACTATGAGCACCTTGCGGTTGAGAAATCTTGCCATACTGTCTATAGAGCGACAATTGACAGATGAAATAGTTTTTAACAATGTCATTGAAGAATTTGCCAACAAAAAAACAAGAAAAGTTACTTTGTAGAAAGTTGTAGTTTTCATTTCAGAAATAAAGATGGTCCTAATTTTTTACACTTTTTTACTTTTTTCCCTATCCTATATGTCGTTTTTGCTTTTTGTTTAACTGTTACTTATAAAGTTTAAGTATGTTTGGGGTGTATTTAAAGCATACTATATATATATATATATATATATATATATATATATATATATATATATATATATATATATATATATATATATATATATATATATATATATATATATATATATATATATATATATATATAATATTGTCATGGTTTTGGGTGGATCGGTGGTAGTAGGAGTGGATTATATTATATAAAGATAATAATATGTCGTATTTCTTATTTCTTACCGTAGAGTTCGATACCTTCACACTGATTACTTACAGGAGATTATGGTGTATCTACGTAGAAGTTCACTCCACCACTCGACATTCCATGATTTATACTTGATAAATGATGATTTAATGAATTCATTTAAATTTCAACATCCATCTAAGTTATTGGTTATACTATGTCATAACCAATCAGTCATTACCTTTAGTAATAATAAGATAGGATCACAGATACGGGCAGATAATTGCACTTACATTTATTTGTCAAGCTTCCATACAATGATTTACAATTTGCATGGATATATGAGTCACTCACGTTCACGCTGTACTAAAATTAATCTTCTAAAAGAGGTAATTATCAACTTGGGAACACGTGTGATTACTCTACTGTAGGTATGACTTAACAGAGCCCTAATTCTTCAATTGATACATTTACTGCCAGCCTGGATTGCTTTTGTTACAACCAGGCTTCATCACAAGAACTTCTTTCCACGGCCATAACAACAAAAAGTACTCTTGGGTTACCACACATAGTCTCGCGTCACTGACAGTCACTGTAGACGGTTATCGCGGCAAGGAGAACTGGTAAGCGTGACTTGAATTAACCATTTAGGTGCCAAAGACCAGCCTGGATTGCTTTTGTCGCAACCTGGCTTCCACACGTGATATTTCCACGGGGATAACAAACCTAGGTTAACACACTTAGTCTCGTGTCGATCACGGTCACTGTAGACGGGTGTCGTGCAGGAGAACTCTGTAAGCGTGAATTAATTAACCATTTACTGTAGGTTTGATAGTCCAGCCTGGATTGCTCTGGTCGCAACCAGGCATCCACACGTGATATTTCCATGGGGATAACAACCTAGGTTAACACGCTTAGTCTCGTGTCGACGACGGTTCACAGGACGGAGTGGCGGTGGAGGACTCTGTGTGGTGTGGTGTCCCGCCCCCTTTCAGGAGGGAGAGGATGGAGACGACGTCTTAACTAACCCATGGCTCAGGGGATACTACTTAAAATGAGGTTTTTGGGTGTGAAGCGATGAACAGTACAACACTGTTTCACTGCCCACCCCCCTAAAGGCTGGCTAACATACACTAATTGAAAAATACATGTCCCAGTTATGCCTCGCCGGGCGTCTTATCTGTGGTAAAACAAACTTTGGAGTTGGTTGCGTGGGTAAGCCTAACGCAACCCATGACAAATATTTATTCCTTCAATCTGATTGAATATCGGCACTCGATATGATCCGATCTTGCTGTACAGGCGTCTTGTTAAAAACCTATTAGAAAAATTATTATTAACAATATTTGCTTATAAATCAATTATTAGCTTAAAATAGATCATTAAAGTTTTTCATACTCCCAGTTTGCTGCCTTTACTAGCTGCCCTTACCATTAAAAATAACTAAAAAAGCGCTTTTTTCTGATTTACTTAAAATGTTTAAATGGTTTGTAATTCTCCATGTAATGTTATATTTTTCCGGAAATAGGTAGGGCACTCCGACATACTAATTAATCGCTTTCAATTAAACTTATGCAATTGAATATATTGCAACCTTATATTTCGGCCATGAATTAGCCATTTGGGACCAGTGTGCATCGCTCCAGTTACTGACAAGTAAAGTTTTCCTAGTGTTGGGGACTTCCAGAGTAGATGTCAACACGCAGTCCATTAACTTAGGCCTACAGTATGAACTTAAGCCTAAGTCACTTTTTTTAGGCCTACTTCAGTGTCATATTTATTGTCGCCTTACATAATTATTTTAATGTAATATGTAACAAAATGGTTGAAATATACGATAATTTTTTTATAATTATACCGAACCTAACCTACCTTAACCTAACATAACCTATCTTAACCTAACCTAATCTAAACTAACCTAACCTAACCACCAACACCGCCTTAATATACGTCTCGGGATCATGTAAGGCTATCAAGGTTTTAATTGGTTATTATGTCTAGTACCTTCACACACACCTTTCTTGGGCTGATGAGACTGCTGACGTGAGCAACACAGAGCGATTTATGTCTGGTCAGATTCGTGGTGTGCAGAGAACTATATCCGTCAGCCAGCTACGTCCACTGTCGTAGTCACAACCTAACCCGGACTATATCCCATTGTGTTGTACTTCATCACCACCACGTCTCCAGATCTATACCACGCCTGCTGCCACCACAGACTATACCACTCCTGCTGCCACCACAGACTATACCACTCCTGCTGCCACCACAGACTATACCACTCCTGCTGCCACCACAGACTATACCACTCCTGCTGCCACCACAGACTATACCGTTCGTGCTGCCACCACAGTTTATACCACTCTGCCACCACCACAGACTATACCACTTGCCTACCTCCTGCTGCCACAGACTATACCAACTCCCACTTGCCACCACAGACTATGCTCTGCCTGCTGCCACCACACTGCACCATCTACTGCCACACAGACTTCTGCTGCCACCACAGACTATACCACCCTGCTGCCACCACAGACTGCACTATACTACAGACTATCCTGCTGCTACAGCCTACTGCCACACAGACTACTGCTGAACTGCACCATTCCTACTGCCACCACAGACTATACCACTCCTGCTGCCACCACCAGCTGCACCATTCCTCGCCACCACAGACTATACCCCCTGCTGCCACCACAGACTGCACCATTCCTACTGCCACTACCTATACCACCTGCTGCCACTACACTATACCACTCCTACTGCCACCACAGACTATACCTGCTGCCACCACAGACTTGCACCATTCCTACTGCCACCACAGACTATACCAATCTGCTGCCACCACAGACTGCCCAGACTGCCACCACAGACTATAGCACTCCTGCTGCCACCACAGACTATACCACCCTGCTGCCACCACAGACTATACCACGACTGCTGCTACTGCAGACTATACTCCTGCCACCCACCTCCATTCTGCGCCACCTACACTCATACCAATTCCCTGCTGCCACCACAGACTGCACCACACTCTTCCCATACAGACACCAGCCACTACACCACTCCTTCTGCTGCCACCACAGAATATACCCACTCCTGCCACCACAGACTATACCACTCCTGCTGCCACCACAGAATATACCTGCTGAAACCATAGACTATACCACTCCTGCCACCACAGACTATTCCCTCCTGCTGCCACCACAGAATATACCACTCCTGCTGAAACCATGAGACTGCCACTCTGCTGCCACCACAGACTATACCACTCCCACACCACAGACTATTACCCACACCACACAGAATATACCACCGAACCAGACTATACCACTCGCCTACAGACTATCCACTCCTGTCTGACTATTCCACTCCTGCTGCCACAGAGATACCACTCCTGCTGAAACCATAGATACCACTGAAACCACTGCCCACCACAGACTACCACTCCTGCCACCACAGACTATTCCCTCTGCTATACCACTCCTGCAAAACCCACCAGCTGCTGCCACTACAGACTATTCCACTCCTGCTGCCACCACAGAATATCCTACCTGCTGAAACCATAGACTTACCACCCTGCTGCCACCACAGACTATACCACGCCTCTGCCACCACAGACTATTCCCCTCCCTGCTGCCACCACAGACTATACCACTCCTGCTGAAACCATAGACTATACCACTCCTGCTGCCACTACAGACTATACCCACCTGCTGCCTCACAGACTATACCACCCTGATGACAACACACACATACCACTCACTGCTGCCACCACAGACTCTGCCACACACGCCTGCTGCCACCACAGACTATACCACCCTGCTGCCACCACAGACTGCTACACCACTGCTGCCACCACAGACTACACCACCTGCTGCCTCTACAGACTATACCACCCTGCTGCCACCACAGCCCGCAACGCTGCCACTCCTGCTGACTATACCACTTGCTGCCACTGCAGACTATACCACTGCCACCTGCAGTGCCAACTGCCACCACCCTACTATACCACTCCTGCTGCCACCACAGACTATACCACTCCTGCTGCCACCACTATACCACTGCTGCCATATACCATTCCTGCTGCCAACACAGACTCTACCTTTCCTGTCACCACCACAGACTATACCACTCTTGCCACCACCACAGACTATACCGTTCCTGCGACCACCACAGACTATACCACTCTTGCCACCACCACCGACTATACCGTTCCTGTCAGCACCACAGACTATACCGTTACTGTCACCACCAAAAACTAAATCACTGCTGCCACCACCACAGACTATACCGTTCCTGTCACCACCACAGACTATACCACTCATGCCACCACCACAGACTATACCATTCCTGTCACCACCACAGACTATACCGTTCCTGCCACCACCACAGACTATACCACTCATGCCACCACCACCGACTATACCGTTCCTATCACCACCACAGACTATGCCACTCTTGCCACCACCACCGACTATACCGTTCCTGTCACCACCACAGTTTATACCACTCCTGCCACCACCACAGACTATACCGTTCCTGTCACCACCCATGACTAAACCACTTCTGCGACTACCACAGACTATACCGTTCCTGTCACCACCACAGACTATACCACTCCTGCCACCACCACAGACTATACCGTTCCTGTCACCACCACAGACTATACCGTTCCTGTCACCACCACACACTATACCACTCCTGCTGCCACCACAGACTCTACCGTTTCTGTCACCACCACAAACTATACCGTTCCTGTCACCACCAAACACTATACCACTCTTGGTGCAACCACAGATACCACACCTGTCACCATCACAGACTATACCACTCCTGCCACCACCACAGACTATACCGTTCCTGGCACCACCACAGACAAAACCGTTCCTGTCACCACCGCAGACAATACCGTTCCTGTCGCCACCACAGACTAAACCACTCCTGCCACCACCACAGACTATACCTATCCTGTCACTACCACAGACAATACCGTTCCTGTCACCACCACAGACTATACCACTCCTGCCACCAACACCGACTATACCGTTCCTGTCACCACCACAGACTCTACCATTCCTGCCACCACCACAGACTATGCCACTCCTGCTGCGACCACAGACTATACCACGCCTGTTGCAACCACAGACTATACCAATCCTACTGCCACCAAAGACTATACCACTCCTGCTGCCACTACTGACTATACCACTCCTGCTGCCACCACAGACTATACCACTCCTGCCACCACCACAGACTATACCACTCATGCCACCACCACAGACTATACCACTCCTGTCATCACCACAGACTATACCTTTCCTATCACCACCACAGACTAAACCACTCCTGCCACCACCACAGATTATACCTCTCCTGTCTCCACCACAGACTATACCACTCCTGCTGCCTCCACTGACTAAACCACTCCTGCCACCACCAGACTAAACCTGTCACCACCACAGACTATGCCGTTCCTGTCACCACCAAAAACTAAACCTGCTGCCACCACAGACTATACCGTTCCTGTCACCACCACAGACTATACCTCCTGCACAACTAAGACTATGCCGTTCCTGTCACCACAAAACTAAACCACTGCCTACCCACCACAGACTATACCGTTCCTGTCACTATGCCGTTCCTGCCACACCACAGACTACCGTTCCTGTCACCACCACACTACCACTCCTGCTGCCACCACAGACCTCCACTCCCACCTGTCACCACCACAGACTATACCTCTCCTGCCCACAACTATACCTTTTCCTGTCACCACCACAGACTGTACCACTCCTGCTGCCACAGACTAAACCACTCCTGCCACCACCACAGACTCTACCGTTCTGTCACACCACAGACTATAACGTTCCTGTCACCACCACAGACTATACCGTTCCTGTCACCACCACACACTATGCCACTCCTGCTGCAACCACAGACTATACCACTCCTGTCACCACAGACTATACCTCTCCTACCACACAGACTATACCGTTCCTGTCACCCACAGACTAAATACTCCTGCCACCACCACCGACTATACCGTTCCTGTCACCCACAAGTCTACAGTTCCTGTCACCACCACAGACTAAACCACTCCTGCCACCACCACAGGCTATACCTATCCTGTCACCACCACAGACTATACCGTTCCTGTCATCACCACAGACATACCACTTCTGCTGCCACCACAGACTAAACCACTCCTGCCACCACCACAGACTATACTTCCTGTCATCACCACAGACTATACCACTCCTGCTGCAACCACAGACTATACCACTCCTGCCACCACAAGAACTCCACTCCCTGCCCACAGACTGTACCGTTCCTGCCACCACCACAGACTAAATCTCCTGCCACCACCACCGATTACCGTTCCTGTCACCCACCACAGACTATACGTTCTTGTACCACCACAGCTATACCACTCCTGCCACCACCACATACTGCATTCCTGTCACACACAGACTATACCGTGCCTGTCACCACCACAGACCTAAACCTCTCCTGCCGCCTGTACCTATCCTGTCACCACCACAGACTATACCGTTCTTGTCACCACCACAGACTATACCTCCTGCCACACCACCTACTGCCATTCACCATTCTTCCACAGACAATACCATTCCTGCCACCACCACAGACTATGCCACTCTGCTGCCCCACAGACTATACCACGCCTGTTGCAACACAGACTATACCACTCCTGCTGCCACGCAGACTATACTACTCCTGCTGCCACTACAGACTATACCACTCCTGCCACCACAGACTAATCCACTCCTGCCACCACCAGACTATACCACTCATACCACCACAGACTATACCACTTCTGTCCACCACAATTATACCTTTCCTATCACCACAGACTACCACTCCTCCTGCCACCACTGACTAAACCACTCCTGCCACCACACAGACTATACCGTTCCTGTCACCACCACAGACTACCGTTCCTGTCCACCACAGACTATCCGTTCCTGTCACCACCACAGACTATACCGTTCCTGTCACCACAGACTATACCACTCCTGCCACCACAGACTATGCGTTCCTGTCACCACCACAGACTCTACCATTCTTGTCACCAAGACCAACTCTAACCACTCCTGCTGCCCACAGACTATACCACTCATGCAGCCACCTATACATTCCTGCTGCCAACAGAGACTCTGCCTTTCTGCCACCACCACAGACTATATCACTCTTGCCACCACCACAGACTACCGTTCCCGACCACCACAGACTATACCACTCCTGCCACTAGCCGACTATACTGTTCCTGTCAGCACCACAGACTATACCGTTACTGTCACAACAAAAACTAAACCACTGCTGCAGCCAGCACCGATACCGTTCCTGTCACCACCACAGACTATACCACTCATGCCACCACCACAGACTATACCATTCCTGTCACCACCACAGACTACCTTTCCTGCCACCACAACAGACTAAACCACTCTGCACAACCACAGACTATACAGTTCCTGTCACCACCACATTTACCGTTTTCACTACCACCACATTATACCACTCCTCGCTCACCAGAGACTATACATCCTGCCACCACCACAGACTATACCACTCCTGCCACCACCACCGACTATACCGTTCTGTCACCACCACTGACTATGCCTCCTGCCACCACCACCGACTATACCGGTCCTGTCACCACCACAGTTTATACCCTCCTGCCACCACCACAGACTATACCGTTCCTGTCACCACCACAGACTATACCACTCCTGCTGCCCACCACAGACTATACCGTTTCCTGTCACCACGACAGACTATACCGTTCCTGTCACCACAGACTATACCACTCCTGCTGCCACCACAGACTATACCGTTCCTGTCACCACCACAGACTAAACCACTCTTCCACCACCACAGACTATACCGTTCCTGTCACCACCACAGACTTTACCGTTCCTGTCACCACCACAGACTATACCATTCCTGTCACCAAGAGGAACTATACCACTCCTGCTGCCACCACAGACTATACCACTCATGCAGCCACCACAAACTATACCATTCCTGCTGCCAACAGAGACTCTCCACCCCTGTCACCACCCACAGACTATACCACTCTTGCCACCACCACAGACTATACCGTTCCTGTCACCACCACAGACAATACCACTCCTCAGTGACCGACGCCAAGCTGTACGCTTCCCGAGGGCTGTCTCCACCTTTCAGTCACTCACCTGTGGCGTCCCCAAAGCACCAAGATGGGACCACTCTGTTTCCTTATGCTCATCAATGATGCCCCAAAGAAACCCCTGCTCGCTGGAAATATGTCTACGACTCCACCATTGGGATCAGCGTCAATTTGCTCCCGACTATACCGCCCCTCAGGTTATTGAACAGTCTCCAAAACTGGGCCACCAACAACCATGTCACCATCAACCATACCAAGACCATACTGTAGTTATGCACATCAACCTCTCCTCCGACATTGTCCCACCTCCTTCCATTACTTTAGGTCGAACACACTCAGGTTGTGAGATTCTACAAGCTCTCGGCTTCACCATAGACAACAAACTAAGTGGAAACCACACGTCAGTGAAGCTGTCCAAATCCTCCAGTTTCCGTCTCCACCTCCTCCGCCGACTCAAGTCCTCGGGTTCCTGCACACAGCTCCTCAGTGTTTACACAACATTCATACTTCCCAAGCTCACCTATGCCTCCCTACATGGTCTTCCTCCCTAAATGCCACACAACGTAAACACCTAGAAAAGTGCAAAAGAGGGCATGCAAGATTATTCTCTCCTTCCTACTCCACATATCAAGAAGCGCTCAACACACTGACCCTTTCGACTCTCACTGACCATCACCATGACCTCATCTGCAAAATTTGGTAGAAGCTTCTACACCATCCTCGACACCGGCTCCTACTACCACCTGAGATCCCTAGCCCGAGAATTGCTGTTCGACACCAAAACCGCATCCAGCCCATACGTGCGAACTGATCGCTATAAGAACAGCCCAGTCCCAACTATTGTAAAATTATCAATAACTTGTAATAAACCAGTGTATTCACTCCCAGTAAATACTACTTCTTGCACTGTCACTATGTTGAAATGCACTGTAGTTTGAGCTTTTCCCCATCTAGTAATTATATATCTTATTTGTATCACTTATGTTACTTGTATATTATTTGTAATTCGAAACCCATTCCTCAAATATGTAACTGTAAATTTTCAGCCTTCTGGCTGCCAAGCTCTTTCAATAAACCGTTAATTATAATTATTATTACTACTATTACCGTTCCTGTCACCACCATAGGCTATACCGTTCCTGTCACCACCACTGAATATACCGTTCCTGTCACCACCACCGACTATACCGTTCCGCTCACCACCACAGACTAAACCACTCCTGTCCCCACCTTAGACTACCTCCACTGCCACCACCACCGATTATACCGTTCCTGTTCACCACCACAGACTATACGTTCCTGTCACCACCACCGAATATACCGTTCCGTCACCACCACAGACTATACCACTCCTGCCACCACCACAGAATATACCGTTCCTGTCACCACCACCACTGTGCCGTTCCTGTCACCACCACAGACTATACCGTTCCTGTCACCACCACAGACTATATCGTTCCTGTCACCACCACCGACTATTCGTTCCTGTCACCACCACAGACTATACCACTCATGTCACCACCACAGACTATACCGTTCCTGTCACCACCACAGACTATACCGTTCCTGTCACCACAGACTATACCACTCCTGCTACCACAGACTATACCACTCCTGCCCCACCACAGACTATACCACTCCTGCCACCACCACAGACTATACCGTTCCTGTCACCACCACCGACTATACCGTTCCTGTCACCACCACAGACTATACCACTGCTGCCACCACCACAGACTATACCACTGCTGCCACCACCACAGACTATACCACTCCTGCTACCACCACAGACTATACCACTCCTGCCACCACCACAGACTATACCACTCCTGCCACCACCACAGACTATACCGTTCCTGTCACCACAGACTATCCGTTCCTGTCACCACCACAGACTATACTGCCACCACCGACTATACCGTTCCTTTCACCACCACAGACTATGCCGTTCCTGTCACCACCACAGACTATACACTGCTACCACCACCACCGACTATACCGTTCCTTTCACCACCACAGACTATACCGTTCCTGTCCCACCACAGACGATACCACTCCTGCCACCACACAGACTATACCGTTCCTGTCACCACCACAGACTATGCCGTTCCTGTCACCACCACAGACTATACCGTTCCTGTCACCACAGACTATACACCACTCCTGCTACCACCACAGACTATACCACTCCTGCCACCACCACAGACTATACCACTCCTGCCACCACCACAGACTATACCGTTCCTGTCACCACCACCGACTATACCGTTCCTGTCACCACCACAGACTATACCACTCCTGCCACCACCACAGACTATACCACTCCTGCCACCACCACAGACTATACCGTTCCTGTCACCACCACAGACTATACCGTTCCTGTCACCACCACCGACTATACCGTTCCTGTCACCACCACAGACTATACCGTTCCTTGTCACCACCACAGATATACCGTTCCTGTCACCACCACAGACTATACCGTTCCTGTCACCACAGACTATACCACTCCTGCCACCACCACAGACTATACCGTTCCTGTCACCACCACCGACTATACCGTTCCTGTCACCACCACAGACTATATCGTTCCTGTCACCACCACAGACTATTCCGTTCCTGTCACCACCACAGACTATACCACTCATGTCACCACCACCGACTATACCGTTCCTGTCACCACCACAGACTATACCACTCCTGTCCATACCAGACTATACCGTTCCTGCCACCACCACCGACTATACCGTTCCTGTCACCACCACCGACTATACCGTTCCTGTCACCCACCGACTATACCGTTCCTGTCACCACCACCGACTATTCCGTTCCTGTCACCACCACCGACTATACCACTCATGTCACCACCACAGACTATACCGTTCTTGTCACCACCACAGACTATACCACTCCTGTCCATACCTTAGACTATACCGTTCCTGCCACCACCACAGACTATACCGTTCCTGTCACCACCACCGACTATACCGTTCTGTCACACACCGACTATACCGTTCCTGTCACCACCACCGACTATACCGTTCCTGTCACCACCACCGACTATTCCGTTCCTGTCACCACCACCGACTATACCACTCATGTCACCACCACAGACTATACCACTCCTGCCACCACCACAGACTATACCTCTCCTGCCACCACCACAGACTATACCGTTCCTGTCACCACCACCGGCTATACCGTTCCTGCCACCACCACCGACTATACCGTTCCTGTCACCACCACAGACTATACCACTGCTGCCACCACCACCGACTATACCGTTCCTGTTACCACCACAGACTATACCGTTCCTGTCACCACCACAGACTATACCACTCCTGTCACCACAACCGACTATACCGTTCCTGTCACCACCACAGACTAAACCACTCCTGCCGCCACCACCACAGGCTATACCGTTCCTGTCACCACCACAGACTATACCGTTCCTGTCACAACCACTAACTATACCGTTCCAGTCACCACCACAGACTACACCGTTCCTGTCACCACCACAGACTACACCACTCCTGTCACCACCACCGACTATACCGTTCCTGTCACCTCCACCGACTATACCGTTCCTGCCACCACCACAGACTATACCACTCCTGCCACCACCACAGACTATACCACTCCTGCCATCACCACAGACTAAACCACTCCTTCCACCACCACAGACTATACCAGTGGTTCTCAACCTTGTTTGCCACATGCACCCCTTGCACCATATGTCAGAATGTCATTCCCTCCTCCTTTCCAAGATTGTCTGCCTCAAAAAGTGCATTCCAAATAATATGCATATGATACTGAAAATCCTTTATTTTTTCCATATTAGTACATATACATTTACAATTTTACATGGATTATTTTTATAAGTGAGTTTACAAATTAAATGCCAATTGAAAATGTTGATGGATTTATAAAACTTGAATAAAAAGTTTTTATATTTATAATGAATTACTTAACAGACCAAACTGAAGCATAATGCAATAAACAAAGTTCAATAGAATACCAGGATATTGTAAATTTGTAATTAATTTTATTCAGATGAAGATTGTCAATGAGAAACCTGTGATTGTTTTTCTGTGCCAATTCAGGAATACGCGGAGAAGTGTTTGAGAAAACACAACGCAGATTTTCTACCTCTAATCTACTACGTTGCTTCGTTTTAATTTGCAATTGAGTTGAAGCCTGACTCACAAAGATATGTCGACACAAACAAGCAAGACACGGATAGCTCTTTCTGCCACTTTTGGGTAGGTATCGCACATCAAGGGCCAAAATTCTGTGATTGATTTCTCATCGAACTTATCTCTGGCTCCGAATCACTTTCCCCACAAAACCTGAATTCCCTCCTGGTTGAGAACCCTGGACTATACTGTTCTTGCCACCACCACAGACTATACCACTCATCCCCGCCACCTACAGACCCATACCACTCTCCTGCCGCCACCACCACAGACTATACACCACTCCTGCTGCTACCACCACCAGACTATACCACTCCTGCCACCACCACTGACTATACTGCTCCTGCTAACCCACACAGACTATACCACTCCTGCCACCTACAGACCTACCACTCCTGCCACCACCACAGACTATACACACTCCTGCCACCACCACAGACTATACCACTCCTGCCCACCACCACAGACTATACCTCCTGCACCACCACCACAGACTATACCACTCACCACCACCACCACAGACTATACCACTGCCACCACCACAGACTATACCACTCCTTCCCACCACCACAGACTATACCACTCCTTCCACCCACCTGCCAGATTATACCCATATAACAACTTTCTACCACCACAGACCAACCACTCCTGCCACCACCACAGACTATACCACTCCTGCTGCTACCCACCTGCGGCCTATACACCACTCCTGCTGCCACCACAGATGCCCCACTGGACTCCTAGAAGCGGGATTCATAGACCAGGTCATTACATGTTTTCTGCCATTATAGAGACCTGCACCAGCTCACCTGCACCGGACATAAAGGATTACTGGCGACTATGTCTGTTGCCGTATCAGTCATCTCACCACCAACTTAACTGATCGACTCTGAAGCCTGTACTCCACAGTTCATTCTCAAGGCTTCATTGATAAACTGACACTTGACATCTGGTAAGAATCAAGAAGAATATGAACCACCGTCACCCACACCAGAACTACGTCTGGACGCCAGGGATATGTGTCATGTTATCCTCCATACTCCGCCCGCCTCCACTACCACTGGTGGCCGCTCATTCAGCACACCAGACTGACCAGCCTCGCTGCTCTCTCACACGTCAACACTTGTTTGGTGCCAGGACACCGTCGTCTTTCTCTTGACTACTAAAATTTAATTGTGTATTAATCACTCAAAGAATAGTACCCTAGATAATCTAGTTTTGCTAATTATGCCAATTAGTCTGAGAACACTTAATCAGAATTTCATAATCTTTGTCCACAGATCCTTTATCTGTACGCCGATGAAACAAACCAAGATTTAGAGAACATTTGATTTTTTGGACCCATTTAATTTTCTTCAGAATCTCGGTATAGGTCGTTCGTCCTCGACACGTTGATAAAGAATCTGTGGTCGATAGGAAAGTTGTTTTAGTATTTTATAATGCATAATGGTTTATGAACAAGGGAGAGAATAAATTTTAAATGTATTATGAAAAAGGTTATATTTATATAGATAATGCAATATATAACAAACACAGTAAAAACATTCTCTTTAGAAAACATTTTTGAATATTATATTTTTGCTTGTAAAGATAAACCATTATATTGGCAGGTAAGCCATTATGTGTGGAAATTAACCGTATATTCTATATATATATGTAAATGGGATCTTTAATAATGGTGAACCAATCTATTCCGAGATGCTAAATAACAAATTTTCATCAAAATAAAATTTACATTATTACACAAATAGAAAACAATTTTGTGTCAAGTTACCCCGAAGTACAGTGGAGTCCCAGCTCCCCCGAATAGCATACACAAGGGATGGGGTTAGACTTCTGGTCGCCACTGAACCGAGATCCTGAAAACTTAAGTCCACTGGCTTCAGCGAGTCCCCACGACTAGTCAAGCCAGGCGATATATGTTCCTTAGAGGATAAGGATTTGGGAACATTGAGGATGAGGTCTCTCACGCCCGCCCTTGACGTGGGGTAGAGTCCTACTAAGAAACATAAAAACCTTTATCTCAAACTCCTACAGTAATAACACCAGACATATTAACATAATACCAACATGAACCATAAACCAATAAGACATAAACAAATAACAACAGAATATAATACAGACAAAACCCTAATAAAAATGAAAGGGTTCTCTTACCGATGCCCTCAGGCTGAGGGAAGGAAGTCTTGAGACCACTCCATTCACCTTCCCAGAGCTCATCACCTCTCTTCCGTGTTACTTTACTTTTTCTTTTATCCTCTTCACCAAATGATCGACTCGTTAGCCGCTTGGGCGATCGGTCACGTCTCTGTAACACAACACTTTGACAAGGCACAAGCAAACAACCGCAAACCAAACCATCACCAATTTTCCCAACAACTTGGCCCCTGATTCGCTGAACATTCCCGCCAGGTTCTGGGATGAAGGACGTACAGGGTATAAAAAACAGTGCGAGGTGGCAGGTTGACAGCAGGAGGGGCACTGATCTCTGACAAGCTACAACTTTAAACATGGTTTGTTATTTTAGATATACTTTACTTACACGCAACAGATCCCTTAGTTGGCACCAATTTACAGACCATTATTTTGTATGAAAAAAAAACATTCTTATGATTTTTTCTTCTATATTGTCATGTGAATATTGATTATACTTTGGTTATATAAAAAAAATAAGTAGTTGTTTCGTTCTACTAGACGTAACAACAAAATTGTATGTGTGTCTTGCATAACTCAACCAAGCTAAACTAAATTCATCCTTAAGAGTCTTCGAGTGTTGGTGCTGGTGGCGTGTGTGGCGGTGGCGTTGACTGACATCATACCACCACCACCACCACCACCACCACCGTCGTCTGACTGTACAGCTTTCTGTCCCAATCCAGACCCGTACCCTGGCGCTCCTGACTATATCTGCTGTGATCGTGAGTACTCTTTTTATTAATACTTGACTTAGAAGCGAGTTATTATGGATAGTATTTCTTTGTTTTAACTAGTGTTTTCTACGTGAACGGACTTCTCTCTCTCTCTCTCTCTCCAAATAAAACTTTTGGTGGAGATTTCATAACTAATGGACCTTCCTTTCGTTATAATCTTTCTTCCTGTGTTGTCCATTAAATGGGGGATTCGATGATGCAAAATTTATCCAGGGTCCAATAAAAGCTAAATCTTGGGGTAAACGTTATGGCTAATGAGAAGTAATTTTTTCACAGCTCATCCTGGTAGATGCCCACGTATACGCCCAGTTTGTCCGTTCTCCTTTACTGATATCCCGGTATGTTTAAAGAGTCTTCTGAATATCTTGTCTGTCTCCTACTTGACTCTACCTGTCCATTACAAAGTGGACATAACTGCTAATATGTTAATAACTGCTCTTAATCGTGATTTTTATTATTCTTACACTCTACTTTACTCGACAAACTCTTTATTATTACAGGCGTGCAGGAAAGATTACGACTGTCCGTTCCACGAGAAATGTTGTGAAGACGCTTGTCTGGATGTCAAGGTGTGCAAACTAGCCCTACACTGAGCCAAGAAAGACAAACGCTTATTACACATGAAGGAATTTGTAGTTACAGAATAACTAGAAGAGGAAAGAAAGGAAGAATAACTTGACACAGCCATTGACTGATCGAAGAAAGAAATGATGGAACATTATTCACTTCCTTTATAATTGTTGACCTTTTACACGTTAACCTGTCTTTGACCTGTCTGTAAGGGCAGAAACGATCCTCCGGCTAGTTACCGCTGCTAACTCGCTCGTTTGCTGGTGCAGACGACACTTGGGGTGGTTGGACGGAGGTGATAACGGCAGCAACCCTCTCCGCCGCGGGCAGATTCAACCCAGCCGCCATACCGTCAGTATCTAGCTACCCTGCTGTCCGTCAAATTCTGGCTGTGATCTCATCATAGGTCCTGGACTCGTGGGCTTTTTTCCCAGACCTTCACCTATCAACTGCCAACTCTCTGGTCATCTACCACTACCGCATACCACGACCATCAGTTCATCACATTCCGTCGGTGCCCCGGTGTTCTCCTGCCTTTTCAAGACGTTGCTGAGTGTGGAAGTGGACGCTTCCCTGCCCTGAGTGTGCATCACCGCGTTCAGAACCTTCCCCAGGGCCACTGCCGTAGGAAATATTTGTTCATTGTTTGATTCCATTAATTGCCGACTCCCCTTTATTGTTCGATTCTATCAATTGTTGACTCCATTTAATTGTTTGATTCCATTAATTGCCGACTCCCCTTTATTGTTCGATTCTATTATTTGTTTGATTCCTTTAAGTGTTTGCTTCCTTTAATTGCTGACTCCCATTATTTGATGATTGTTGAGTGGTGTCAGAGTTTTGTTATATTTTTATAGTAAAGAGATGCCAATCTCTAACGGTTGTTTGTTATTCCTCGGAAAACCATGGTCCTTGACTTTCCTTTATTAAGATCCTGATTAGCCTGGTAAGGGATTTCTATCCCTAAGTCCCAGGCCTTTACAAGTGGCGACCTTGCCAGGATTCGAACCTGGAATCTTCTGATAGAAATCCCTTACCAGGCTAATCAGGATCTTAATAAAGGAAAGTCAAGGACCATAATTTTCGAAACTCTTCAAACTAACAAGATACTACTAAAAGAAGGTGCAGCTGCTGGAAGTCTTTGACCTGGGTTAATATTTTATTGTTTATTTCACCATCCTACTTATGCCTCTTAACACAATAAAGAAGTGGAACAAAAAACTCCTCTTTATGTATCCTATACAATCTTTTAAACGTCTCATAACATATAGAGAAATAAAACAGGTCTTTGTATTCTATTTCATAATTAAGGAAGTTGTATCATTACGTAGGAGTTACTGTACCGACTGTCATGTTACCCTGTGTGTCTACTGGTTTGTGATGTTGTAGATACTTGTAATACTGACTGTAAATGAACCGTATCATTACTAATTTAACCAGACCTAGCCTAGTGTAACTTATGGCAATTTAACCTCGCATAGCCTAATGTAACCTAGCCTAGTCTAATTCACTTGATCCTAACTTAACCTCAATGTAGGTATAAAGTTATGTTATGATAGTGAATTAATTATCAAGGAATGGCAAAAATAATTATTACCATAAGGCAAAAATAAACTAAATATGATAAATTAATAATAATGACCATTAATTGGCCCAGTCTGAGTGTATATATTAACCGGCATAAATAATTAATTTTAAGGGTCGCATGCTTCTGTCCAAGGCCCCCCAGAGCTCGCTAAGCTGTGAATGAGTACCTAACCTTACAAGTGGGAGTAAAGGTGTTCAAATGGTGTGTCAGTAATGTTGCCTCCCTGTGTGCTGAATGTTTAGTATACAGTATGCTGTATCCCCACCGCCTCTGACTAGATATTATTCTCCTGTATTAAAAATAACTATAATAACAGATGATAATGAAGATGTTGGCAATGAAAAAATAAATTATTAACGAATATGATGAAAGTCGAAAATGAAGGTCACGTCAAAAACATGGCTCATAAACAACACACAAACGGACCCAATACCACCCAAAAAACAAACGCCATTAAATCAAACCTTAAACAATCGCCATACAAGCAGACAAACACACAAGCGAGACAACAAATGTTCATAACATATTGGAGGAAGAGAACACATCACTCCAGGAAAATTTAACGAAAGTATTTAGTGACGCACTTCGCAGAGGTCGAGCCAATCATTCCTAGGATGGGGGGTGCTGGTGGTAGAGTGGTACCGCTCTTGCCTTCGCAAGCGAGGTGTCACGGGTTCGATTCCCGGGCCGGTGGAAGTTGTTTGGACATACTTCCTAGCCACCATTAGTCCCTGTTCACCTAGCAGTAAAGTAGGTACCTGGTGTAAATCGAAAGTTGCGAATTCGTATTCAGGTACAAGTTAACTTGTTGGAGCTTCCAATAAATTGACACAAACCATTGACTCTTCAGGCTTATGCCCTTCACTCTCAGGCTTCTACCCCTTAACTCATGAGACATAAAGGCAAGCATGAACTTAGCATGCTTCCCTGTTGGGCGCTGTAAACGCTCTTGCGCTTCACCTTACACAAGGATGTAGGGGAGTGCCCAATAAAAAAAAAAAATTCCAATGATGAGCGTAGAGCATCGTTAGTACCAGAGTTGAACACCAGGAAAGGTCTCGTTCATTCAAGCTGGATTTAGTTTGTGTTTTATGTATGTGTGTGTTATTGTACCTTAAGTTATTTAAATATAAATTATTTCTAGTATATACGAGAATAACATCGTAGTTCATACAAAAGTGAAAATTATGGTTTCATTTTTGTAATATGTACGAGATTAATGACGACAATGATCCTGTGGTGTATACGAGGACGTTGATCCTGGGAAAAGATTAAAAAATAAGGACCTTTTATCTCTACTTTAATGTGTTGAGGGCGTTGAAGATGTGTTACGCGCTGAAGATGTGTTGATGGCGTTGAAGATGTGTTGACGGCGTTGAAGATTGTTGACGCGTTGATATTCCACTGGCAACGTTAGTTATGCATTTGCAGCGTGGATTATGCGATGAGAGAGAATAATCCAATACATTTCAGAATGGGGAAATAGGCAGAGGAGGAGAAAACAAGAGGGGTATGGAGAAGGGTTGAAGGAGAAGGGGGGGAAGGAGAGAAAGGGGGGGTAAGAAATGAAAATCCGTAAGTTTAATGGGACTTTCACAGGTTCCCCCCCGCCGAAAATAACCAAACACAGGTTTATTCGGTAGCAGGAGAAAACGGCCCAAACCAAAACGGCCCCACCATAACAAAACGCCCCACCCCTGACCAAACGCCCCACTTGCACTAAAACGGCCCACCTGTGTGACCAAACGGCCCCACCCTGTGACCAAAACGGCCCCACCCTGACCAATGACCCCACCATGACCAAAACGGCCCCACTGTGACCAAACGGCCCCACCCTGTGACCAAAACGGCCCCACCGTGTGACCAAAACAGCCCCACCCTCAGACCAAAACGGCCCCACTTCCTGACCAAAACAGTCTAACTCTTCCAACCCAACTCAACCGTGCAACTGTCAAATGTAAACGATAAATATCAACCAGTTGCCACTTCAAAAAACGCTGGGTTTGGTTGCTAGGGAAGTTAGGTTAGCGTTTATCAACAGCAAGTGGCCATTCTGGTTTGGGCTTTTTTAGATTGAGCCGTTTTGTCTCGAAACCCACTGGCCACCATCCCTCGGCCTGGCCACCTCTAGTTTGGGTGGGTGGCCATCAGGGTAAATGGAAATGTTGAAGTTGCATTATATGAAGCCTGATGGAGCATCTCTATTATCTAATGTTGCAACGAATAAACCACAAACCAAGAAAATAACACACGCACACACATCCGAAGACAGCCAATCAGAGCTGCGCAGGAGAACCTGGCGCCTATATAAGGGGGTGAGAAGGCCCAGGGAGTCACACTTGGCCTGTCAACCTCGTCGTCTAAACTACATCACCAACGTCTTCTGTCAACTATAATGGTCAGTGACAACTTGACGTTGGTCATTTGTTTTGTTGTACTTGGGTCATGTATATTTAGTTATAATGTATATTTCGTGTACCGTGATGTTACTTGAGTTAATGTAAGGGTTACCCACAGCTGCGCATCTTGGTAGTGATGATCGTCGTGACTGTGGCTCTTGTCAATAGTTTCAGCCATCCTTCAACTCCCAGTTGTGTCTACTGGTGCAATTTCCAGAGGATGTCAACGCTGGTGCTAGCTACTGCTGCATTAATTCAAACCAAATGATTGTCGAAAATACAAGTCTAGGTTATTTTTTTTATCAATTTTTATACATTAGTATATGACTATACAGTTTGATTAACTTATTTTTCTGAAATATACTTATTTAGAGCAGATATTAACTTTAAATCATTTTTCATCAGAACCCCACCCAGGTAGAATAAAGTATAACGTGCGCAAGGTTCGCCACTCGACTGGTCGTCGGCCCTCCTATCGTAAGTTGTTTTTTTTTTTCTTGCACCTGAACTTTCCTGTAAATTAATGAATAATCCACTGAGCCTCTGTCTATAAATGTGAAGATTTCTTGAATAAATCCGAAGGAGCCAAATTGTTTTATAAAATCAAACTAAATTCACTTTAATATTAAGTTGTCTAGTTTTCATATGAAATGTTTAGATTATCGCGAATAATTTCATTTTTTTTCAGTTAATAAAGTAGTAATTTTTACTATATTCAACATGTCTTTTCACACCTGAACAGAGATGCGGTCATGATGACTATTGTCCTTACCACGAAAAATGCTGCATACGACTGTCTGAAGCAACCACACCTGCAAGGCCCTTTCCCCATTAACTCCTCACAAGATCACACCGAATTTTTCCCCTCCTGCATTCTCGGCGTCACACCTAAAACAATTATCATATAAACAACGCCAGTACGAGCACTCGCCAGCACCAGACGTTCCACCCCACCCAGTAATGCAGTTCTCGAGGAACTTTTGGGGCAGAAGGTTAAGGCTAGACCGATAGAAAACTTTGTCTCACAATGGGACTTGTATCTGGAACGTGATCCACTGGAGTACCACCAAATGTTATACTTGTGTTATATGAACTGTGTATTATTATTATCATGTATTGGTTTCTCAGAGATTGTTATATTCGCTGTTCATTAGAGGAGTTTATCTTGCAATAAAGTTGTTTCTAGTTCAAAAGTTTCAATTCCACGAACACATATTATGAGCGGCATTGAATCCTGAAATCAACATTATGGCTGGGAGTTGTAGATCAGCTGATAAGGTATCAACGAAACCTGTCTGGTTTTGCCCAGGCATGTATCCAGACATATGTCCAGGTTTATGTCCAGGCTAGAATAATACCTTACCATGACACTACTCCCAAACATTTAACAGGTGCAACAACCATAACGCTACGGGTTCTCCTCAAGTTTTACGGCAATGTGTGGCATTGATAAAAACTGATCAACTAGTACACAAAAATAATTACATGTACTCGCTTCTGAATAAAGAGGAGACTTCTGTGGAACGGTTACTATCTCTATAGCATTATACTCGTAACGGCTTACAGAGTCGGCTGTTTTCACATGATGTAAGATTATAACACTGCCGGTCATTTGTTTAGTTTGTATTTTAACGCTTAATCGGATTTGAAGATTAGACACGTTATATTTACCCAGAGGTTTAATTTATGTAATTCTACTAGGGGGTCAAATTAGGTTGTTTTTTATTACAGGAAGAAACTGGAGTAATGTACAGCAACGACAAGACAGTTCCATGGTTTGGTTAGCAGTCATCTTTCCGTGACCCGGGTTTAGTTCAGATCACACCAAGTGTACCCGAGCAAGTTCCTCCATAGGCGGTGCAGGTCACGTCTTCCTAAACAAGCTTACCTGCAGGTAGGTCGAGGGGTGCAATTTAAATGGGACTTTGGTTTGTGTGTGGGACATGACACGTTCACCGTCTAAAAAACATGATTCCTTGACCTTAATATGGTGGTAGTAGTCCCTGAGAACGATGACTAAGTTAGTATTTTTGTTTCACTATGAAAATTCACTTAATCTAATGGAATGAGATATTGACGTCACTCCAGTTAATGACAGAAAGTTTGCTGGCTGGACTTCGAGTAGAGGTCAACACGCAGTCCTATAGAGTAAGGTCTACAGTATTAACTTAGGCCTACAGTATTAACTTAGCCACAAAATTAACTTAGGCCTACATATAACTTAGGCCTTCAATATTAAGTTATGCCTAAAGTATTAAATTAGGCCTACAGTATTACCTTAGGCTTACAGTATTAATTAAGGTCAACAGTATTAAATTATGCATACAGTATTAACTTAGGTCTACGGTATAAATTTAGACCTACAATATTAAATTAGGCCTACAATATTAACTTAAGCCTACAGTATTAACTTAAGCTTACAATATAAACAGGCCTATATCACTTTCTTTAGGTCCACATCTGTGACGTATTCATTGTCGCCTTAAATATTTATTTTAATGTAATATGTAACAAAATGGTCGAAATATGAGTATTTTATATTTATCAATTCACCTAACATAACCTACCTTAACCTAACATAACCTAACCTAACATAACGTAACCTAACCACCAACACCGCCTTAATATACGTCTCGGGATCATGAGCTATCAAGGTTTTAATTGGTTATTATGTCTAGTACTTCACACACACCTTTCGGGCTGATGAGACTGCTGACGTGAGCAACACAGAGCGATTTATGTCTGGTCAGATTCGTGGTGTGCAGAGGAAACTATATCCGTCAGCCAGCTACGTCCATCGTAGTCACAACCAACTCGGACTATATCCCATTGTGTTGTACTTCATCACCACCGCGTCTCCAGATCTATACCACTCCTGCTGCACTACAGACTATACCACCCTCCACCACCACAGACTACCTGTTCAGCTCCACCACAGACTATACCACTCCTGCTACCACCACAGACTATACCGTTCGTGCTGCACCACAGACTATACCCACTCCTGCCACCACCACAGACTATACCACTCCCTGCCACCACAGACTATACCACTCCTGCTACCAACAGACTATACAACTTCTGCTGCCACCACAGTATCACCACCCTGCTTCCACCAGAGACTATATACCACCTGTCTGACCACAGACTTTACCACCCCCGCCACTCACAAACTATCCCATCCCTGCTGCCACCACAGACTATACCACTCCTGCTGCCACCACAAACCATACCACGCCTGCCACCATAGACTATACCACCCTGCTGCCACCACAGACTATACCACTCCTGTTCCACCACAGACTATACCACTCCTGCTCCCAACCACAGCCTATACTGATACTGCTGCCAATCCAGACTATTCCACTTCCTGCCACCACAGACTATACCACCCTGCTGCCACTACAGACTATACCACTCCTGCTACCACCACAGACTATACCACCCCTGCTGCCACCACAGACTATACCACGCTGCTACCACAGACTATACCACCTCTGCTGCCACCACAAACTATACCACCTCTGCTGCCACCACAGACTATACCACCTGCCACCACAGACTATACCATGCCTGCCACCACCAGACTATACCACCCTGCTGCCACCACAGACTATACCACTCCCCATCACCACAGACTATACCACTCCTCCATCACCACAAACTATACTACCCTGCTGCCACCACAGACTATACCACCCCCACCACCACAAACTATACCACTTGCTGCCACCACAGACTATACCACTGCCACCACCACAGACTATACCACCTGCTGCCACCACAGACTATACCACTCCTGCTGCCTACACAGACTATACCACGCCTGCCACCACCACAGACTATACCACTCCTGCTGCCTCCACAGACCATACCACCCCTGCTGCCACCAAGACTACCACCATCCTGCCACCACCACTGACTATGCTACCCTGCTGCCACCACAGACTATACCACCCTACCACCAAAGACTATACCACTCCTGCTGCCACCACAGACTATAACACACTTGCCGCCACCACAGAGCCATACCACCTGCCACGACAGACTATACCACTCCTGCCACCCAAAGACTACACCACGACCATGCTACCCCAAAGACTATACCATTCCAAGCACCACCACAGAGTATACCACCTGCCACCACTGGACTATACCACCCTGCTGCCACACAGACTATAATCCCCTGCCCACCAGTACCACGCCTGCTGCCACCACAGACTATACCACTCCCTCCCACCACAGACTATACCACGCTTGCCACCACCACAAACTATACCACCTGCTGCCACCAAAGACAACACCCTGCTGCCACCGCAGACTATACCCATTCCCTACCACAGACTATACCACTCCTGCCACCACTACAGACTATACAACTCATGCTGCCACCACAGACTATACAACTCCTGCTTCCACCACAGACTATACCACTCCTGCCACCTGCAGACTAAACAACTGCCACCACCACAGACTATACCAATCCTGCTGCCACCAGACTATACGACTCCTGCTACCACAGACAATACCACTCCGCTGCCACCAACCAAAGACTATACCAATCCTGCTGCCAATACAGTCTATTACCGATACTGCTGCAACTCCAGACTATTCCACTTCTGCTGCCACCACAGACTATACCACCCTGCTGCCACTACAGACTATACACTACTCCTGCTGCCACCACAGACTATACCACTCCTGCCCACAGACTATACCGCCTGCTACCACAGACTATACCCACCTGCTGCCACCACAGACTATACCACTCCCTGCCACCACAGACTATACCACGCCTGCCACCACCACAGACTATACCACTCCTGCTGCCACTACAGACTATACCACTCCTGCTGTCCACAGACTATACCACTCCTTCCATCACCAAACTATACTACTCCTGCCACCACAGACTATTCCACTCCTGCCACCACCACAGACTATACCACTCCTGCTGCCCACAGACTATACCGCCTGCCACCACCACAGACTATACCACTCTTGCTGCCACAACAGACTATACCACTCCTGCTGCCCACCACAGACTATACCACGCCTGCCACCACCACAGACTATACCCTCCTGCTGCCTCCACATACCATACCACTCCTGCTGCCACCACAGACAATACCACTCCTGCCGCCACCACAGACTATACCACTCCTGCCACCAAAGACTATACCACGCCTGCCCACAGACTATACCACTTCTTGCCACCACAGACAATACCACTCTGCCGCCACCACAGACTATACCACTCCTGCTGCCACCACAGACTATACCCTCCTGCTGCCCACAGACTAACTACCACTCCTGCCACCACAGACTATACCACTCCTGCTACTACAGACTATACAACTCCTGCTGCCACCACAGACTATACAACTCCTGCTGCCACCACAGACAATACTACTGCTGCCACCAGAACAATATCACTCCTGCTGCCACCACCACAGACTATACACTCTTGCACCACAAACTATCTCCTGCACACAGACTACCTGCTGCCCACAACAGACCATATCACTCCTGCTGCCACCACACACTATACCACTCCTGCTGCCACCACAGACTATACCACTCCTGCTGCAGACTATCATGCACCACAGACTTTACCGTTCTTGCCACCACCACAGACTATACCACTCCTGCTGCCAGCACAAACTATACCACTCCTCCCACCACCACAGACTATACCACTCCTGCCACCACCACAAACTATACCACTCCTGCCACCATCACAAACTATACCACTCCTGCTGCCACCACAGATGCCCCACTGGACTCCTAGAAGCGAGTTCATAGACCAGGTCATTACATGTTTTTCTGTCATTATAGAGACCTGCACCCAACACCTGCACCGGACATAAAGGATTGCCGGCGACTATGTCTACTTGCCATTATCGGTCATCTCACTACCCAACAAATGATCGTCTCCTGGAAGCCTGTACTCCACAGTTCATTCTCAGGCTTCATTGATAAACTGACATGTGACATCTGGTAAAGAATCAAAAGAATATGAACCACCGTCACCCCAGAACTACGTCTGGACGCCAGGGATATGTGTCATGTTATCCTCCATACTCCGCCCGCCTCCCACTACCACTGGTGCCGCTCATTCAGCACACCAGACTGACCAGCCTCGCTGCTCTCTCACACGTCAACACTTGTTTGGTGCCAGGACACCGTCGTCTTTCTCAAAATTTAATGTGTATTAATATCAAAGAATAGTACCCTAGAAATCTATTTTTGCTAATTATGCCAATTGATGATAAAGTCTGTCACATGCAGATATTGATGAAACAAACCAAGATTTAGAGAACATTTGATTTTTTGGACCAAAATTTAAATTTCTTCAGAACCTCAGTATAGGTCGTTCGTCCTCGACACGTTGATTAAGGATCTGAGGTCGATTGGCAAGTTGTTTTAGTATTTTATAATGCATAATGGTTTATGAACAAGGGAGAGAATCAATTTTAATTGCATTATGAAAATTTTTTATTTATATAGATAATGCAGTATATTACAAAACACAGAAAAACATTCTCTTTAGTAAACATTTTAGATATTAGTACACTTGTAGATAAACCATTATATTGTAGGTAAACCATTATATTGTAGGTAAACCATTATATTGTATATAAATGCCAAATAGGATCTTTAATAATGGTAGACCAATCTATTACGAAGATAGAAAAAATTTTCATCAAAATAAAATTTACATTATTACACAAATAGAAAACAATTTTATTGTCAAGTTACCCGAGAACAGTGGAGTCCCAGCTCCCCGGAACAGCATACACAAGGAATGGGGTTAGACTTCAGGTCGCCCTTGAACCCTAAGTCCATTGGTCTCCGCGAGTCCCCACGACTGATCAAGCCAAGTGATATGTCCCTTAGAGGATAAGGATTTTAGAACATTGAGGAGGAGGATGATGTCTCTCACGCCCGGCCCTTGAAGTGGGGTAGAGTCCTACTAAGAAACATAAAAACCTTTATTTCTGTTACCGCCACGGTAAGATAAACTGGGAGAGAGAGAGAGAGAGGCGAGGCAGTGCTGACAACGTGTTGTTGACGTGTTTAATATGAAACAGATGGGCCTCGCCTCAGGCTGGGATTGGGTGGCGATTGCTCACAGTAGTCTACCAATTCTTACAAGAGAGACAACACGCTGTTCTAACCCTAGACCCTAAAAACGTGAGTGTGATCGATCTAGTACCAAGATAAAAACAATAACATAAGTATATTTGTGTACTGCAATTTGATCATATTATACCAATTGTCTCCTGTATCAATAGTTATAGCATGCGAGTTATATTTAAGACGTTAACAGGCTATGTACTGTATATTAATTGTATTTCATAATATGTGTCCTGAGATAACACCATTTGTTATATGAGAAATGTTCTTTAACAGGTTTTGACCGAATTATATGGTACGCGTCAACGTTGAGGGTTTATTTCTCCAGCAACAAACCAATAACGCTCCTATGAGCGTTAACAGTCAAAACATTGGTCCTAGACTCAGACAGACAGACCTCAGGGAGACCAATTCACCCCCACAACTATGCACCAAGAGAACGGAGACGCCTTTGTGTGAATTTGTGAATCATGGACTAAAGTGTGATTCCTATATAAACAATTAACGGTTTAAAAGTTCTGAAAAGGTTCTGCAGCCCGAAGGCTGAAAATGTACATTGGACATAAATGACTTATTAGCAGACACGTAGTGCAGTAATTCCCTCACAGATGGAGTATGGAGTTTGTGGGTAGAAGAAAGAACTAAACCCACAGTCGCTCAATGGGCGGCAACAGTCAAAGTTGTTTGAGTGAAGTGTCTTAAATACCCAGAGTGTCGTAAAGCTTCGGTCTGCGCGTACGGGGCTGTGAGCATTCCTTCCGAACAGGGAGGCCGCACACCCAGTGAGCGAAGGTTTTCACACCGGACGGTGTCGTAATGTTTGGTCTGGGCTGACGGACAGTTAGCGTTCGCTCGGGCTGATCTTCCTATACCAGTGACACCATAGTATATCATTCTCAACCATATCGCAAAATTAATTTCAGAAAATAATCACCAAAGTTTGCTTAACAGATACATAATTCTGATAAGATTCATTAACTTTTACTTTGTCTTCATCTTAAGTGAATGTACTGTATATAAGTCTTAGTATAGTTTCACGGTAATTATATAAGACGTTGGTGTTACATTTTAAATTTAAGTCAAACAAATAAGGTGAATTACTCTGAGGTTATTTATTATTACAACAATAATAAGGAACCATGAAGAAATACATAAACAAAAGGATTTGTGAGTTAAGTGTGTGTACAACATTCGTTATATGTTGATATATATATATATATATATATATATATATATATATATATATATATATATATATATATATATATATATACAATATATATATATACATATATGCAAGTAAATCACTGTAGGTGCGCGTGATCTAGGTATATGCTAGTCTGTACTCACCCTGAAGATGTGAATTACACGAAAGCGCTTGGGAACTTCGTGTTTTCTTCTTTTCTTTTTGTTATCAATATATATATATATATATATATATATATATATATATATATATATATATATATATATATATATATATATATGTATGTGTATGTGTGTATATGTACTGTATACCAATAGTTAAACCAGTTGAATACGTGTATAACACGTGTATGGAAACGTGGTCCAGTGTCAGCCATTTCAGAAGACGTCGCTAGTGTAGTGATGGGTTGTCAGACCACAGCTTACATCTCAGAAACAGTCCAGACCTGACCCAACATTAGGGGGGTCAAATGTAAGGGTAACCCTCGCAGCCGCTCAAGGGGGCCACAAATCAACCAGCTCCCCTCCCATGTCACACGGCCCCAACAAACATGTAAGAGACACACAGTCAGAAGGAGCCACCTGCCGACCCTCCCCAATTACACAATAACCTACAGTACACTCTCAGACAAGGTCAGCCTGACCTCACATTAGCCAGGTCAAATGTAAGGACCCTCTGCAGAATGGGGCCAAAATCAACCAGCACCTCTCTCATGTCACACGGCCACACCAACGATGATAACAAGCACGCATTCATCAGAAGATTTCCCCAAAACATACAACAACTTATAGCTCCGAAAAAGTCCAGACCTGACCTTACATTAGCGAGGTCAAATGTAAGGAGACACTTCGCCGCCCCCCTCCCCCCCCTCGATCAACTCAACCTGACGGCTCGTCTCCCAAAATATAGAACCATCCGGCCCTCCTCACGAGAGTGTCTTGTAACCAAGAAGGGTCCGCAACAACGTCCCCAGTCCCGCTCCGAAGAAGTCAGACGAGATGGCCGGAGGCAAGCCGCCTCCGGTCCGGCAGGAGTTGCCCTCACCACCGGTGCCCAGCTAAGCAGTCTCCCATAGAGACAACCCAGGACCACCTACTAGGCCTCCCCCAGGTCACGTGAGTTTTACGTTGCCAATGCCAACAGTTACTTACGTGGGAAGTGTATTCATTTCATGTTGTGTCCGAGAATCAGTGTTTAGTCACGTAATATAATGTCCTAGTAACGTAAACATAATGTCCTAGTAACGTAAATATAATGTCCTAGTAACGTAAATATAATGTCCTAGTAACTTCGATAGAAGGTGTTATTAATGTGTCCATGCCATTGTCGTAATTAGTAAACAGTTGTAATGAAGCGGTGTTTGAGAAGTCGTCTTTAAGAACGTAATAGATGCGTATTGACATATAAGATAAGATAAGTGTATTGACAGTGTAAATAACTAACACGGCCACGATACCCAAATCTTCCTCTCTGTTACTCTCTTACTAAATATAAATTCTATACTTTCTTACACCTAAAACGCTTCATTACACTCGTGTGTGACATCACTGTGGGGTGTTAGTGTGACATCGTCGCTCGTGTATGACATCACTGTGGTCGTGTTTGTGTGACGTCACGTTGAGGACGTCACTCGTGTGTGACCACCACTTCGTGATTATATGACATCGCTTATATTACTACATT
>NW_024737068.1:1976689-1978715 GCF_018991925.1 Homarus americanus
TATATAAAAAAAGTAGTTGTACCAGTAGTAGTTGTACCAGTAGTAGTTGTGCTAGTAGTAGTTGTACCAGAACAAGATTTTACAGATGCCATTGCTCTAAGGTACGGTTGGCCAGTAGAAGGTTTCCCCTCCCAATGCGTGTGTGGCTCTTCCTATGACGTCGATCACGTCATGGTGTGCAAGAAAGGGGGGCTTCATATGCATGAGGCATGACGAAGTAAGGGACCTCACAGCAAATATGTTGAAAGAAATCTGCCGGGATGTCATGGTAGAACCGACTCTCCTTCCTTTGAACGGTGAGATCTTCCAACATAGGACGTAAAACACGTCCAACGAAACCCGTGTTGACGTCAGTGCTCGAGGATTCCGGACTCGGGTACAGCGAGCTTTCTTCGACACCAGGATTTTTTATCCTATGGCCGCATGTCACCGTCACCTAGCTCTCGATGCTGCACATACGAGGAACGAGAACGACAAGATAAGGGCATATGGGGAGAGAATTTAAAACGTTGATCAAGGCAGCTTCACTCCTCTAGTGTTCACATCCTCTGGTGGGATGGGACCAAATGCAAGATGTTTCTACGCCGGAGGTGATCTCCGAACAGAAGCAGAAGCCCAGAAGTTATGTTACAGCCTGGATGAGATGTCGAGTGTCTTTCTCTCTCCTTAGGTCGGCTTTGCTCTGCCTCAGGGGAACGAGAGCTTCTGCCCCAATGCCGACAACAGCAGCAGATAGTGACTATGAGGCTACAGTCACTGAATGCCGCATAGATCTGCGGCTCAACTAATTCAACACAGATAGGATAGCTACTTATGTATTAGGATATTTAATATTAAGGTAATGAAATGGCGGCGAAGGTGTGGCTATTGGGGGAGGCTGGAGGCCACGTTAAAAAAAAAAAAAAGTTGTCCTTGTAGTGGTTGTCCTAGTAGTAGTCCCTTAACCCCTTGAGAACGATGAGTAGGTTAGGTTAGGTTAGTATTGTTTGGTTCACTTTACTGAAAATTCACTTATTCTAAAGGAATGAGAGAGAGAGAGAGAGAGAGAGAGAGATACAGCCGTAGCCGATTTTGTGACAAACAAACCTACGGACTCACAACTCTAATTTCATTGCTTTTCGAGCAAATGAATTTGCATGTAAACTTTATGTTTAGCCGGTTACAGAAATACATTAATACTATTCTGGATAATAATAGCATTAATGTTGATATAGTGACATGTATTTACTGTACATACACAAGCATATCCTTCATACAAGAACATAATGAAGTGCAGTACATTCATTACTTTTTCATTGCACATAATCATCCTCCTCATCCCCATCACTATCGTCATCATCATCGTCACAATCATTATCAATAAACGGTTCTTTTAATAGAGCAATTACATCTGGAATTAGTGATGTGTGTTTCTTGATATATCTCGGCTTCCGATGAGATGCTACCACTGGTCTACTTGGAGTAGTTAATGCTGCTTCATTGCATATCTTTGCAGCATGAATTCCCCCAGAATCCATAAGCTTCATTTGAGCTGCATACACAAGCTCTTGTGTTGAATAGTCTTTTCTTATTTCCTCTGTTATTCCACGCTTTTTCTATCACTGGCAGTTTTGAAGTCGGCAAGTGTTTTACCTCACTTACATTTACCTGCTTCACACTTTTCTTTAACATTATGGACACGTGCGATCTCTACATATAGCTGTAATTTTATTTCCTTTGAAAGCCACGCACTATTATTCTTAAAAAAAATTCAGTAATGTACGGAAATCATTCTTAAAATTTGCAATTGCTGCAGCTGTCACTGTCTTTGTATAGTGATTCATTTCCTGGTGTTGATATTACAATTGAAACTACTTGTTCAAATGATTGGCTCCGTCGAACTGGTATGTATTTTTCTAATACATCTCTTCTAGTAACTCCCGCCATCTTAAATAAATGAACAAGGATTTATATACCCATGATTGCGTCAAACTCACAAACTATACAAGTCATAGCTGAAACAAGACAAGTTTCTGATTTTTGGAAT
>NW_024737068.1:1978815-1994645 GCF_018991925.1 Homarus americanus
AGGGACCTCCCAATCGTGTTCGGTCTGACAGGGGAACCAACATGATTGGAGCTAGACGAGAGTTACGAGATGCGGTGAACGGCTGGAACAACAGTGACAAGGTCGGGAATGCCCTTCTACAGAAACAAATAGAATGGCAGGTCAACCCCCCGACAGCCTCTCACATGGGAGGAGTGTGGGAGCAACAAATCCGCACTGTAAGGAAAGTTCTCCAGGGAGTGGTGGGTTCCCAGACACTAGACGATGAACGCCTCAGCACTGTGTCCTGCGCCGTAGAAGAGATTATCAACGGAAGGCCCATCACCCCAGTGTCTGACGACCCAAAGTATCTAGAAGCACTAACGCCACTTCACATACTACGGATGAACCCGGAGACACTGTCCACCGGAGGCGATCGGTCCATGACAGAAGGGTACCGACGAAGATGGAAATATACCCAATTCACTGCGGACCAATTTTGGAAAAGGTGGGTAAAAGAATATCTCCCAACATTACATCAGCGACAAAGGTTCTTCAAAACTCGCCGTAATCTCCACGCTGGGGATATCGTGATCATCTCTGGACAACCCCTTCCCAGGAGTCAGTGGATGCTAGGGAGAGTACTGGAGGCTCTACCGAGCAAAAGGTAACCTGGTCCGAAGTGCTAAAGTGAAGACAAAGGACTCAGTGTTAATACGCCCAGTGACGAAACTCTGCCTGTTGGAAGGGGTCAGAGAGTGAATCTAATAATATGCCGTGATTTCGTTCGAAGCCCGACAGTGGGATTGTTACCGCCACATTAAGATAAACTAGGAGAGAGAGAGAAGAGATATAGTGTTTACGACGAATTTGCTGACGAATTCGCTGAGGTGTTTTAACACGAAGCATATGGCCCTCGCCTCCGGGCTGCGATTGCCCTCGAGGGTAGTCTACCAATTTCTACAGGACAGACAACACGTTGGTTCAGACCACTGGACCCTAAAACGTGAGTGATCGTGAAGTATTAGAATCTTCTAAGAAATCCTAAATAACTTTAATAAGTATATTTGTGTACTGTAATTTGATCATATTATACCAATTGTCTCCTGTATCAATAGTTATAACATGCGAGTTATATTTAAGATGTTAACAGGCTATGTACTGTATATTGATTGTATCATTCATACTATGTGTCCTGAGATAACACCATTTGTTATATGTGAATTGTTCTTTAACAGGTTCTGACCGAATTATATGGTACGCGTCAACGTTGAGGGTTTATTTCTCCAGCAACAAACCAATAACGCTCCAATGAGCGTTAACAATCTCAAACTCCTACAGTAATAACACCAGACATATTAACATAATACCAACACGAACCATAAACCAATAAGACATAAACAAATAACAACAGAATATAATACAGACAAAACCCTAATAAAAATGAAAGGGTTCTCTTACCGATGCCCTCAGGCTGAGGGAAGGAAGTCTTGAGACCACTCCATTCACCTTCCCAGAGCTCATCACCTCTCTTCCGTGTTACTATACTTTTTCATTTATCCTCTTCACCAAATGATCGACTCGTTAGCCGCTTGGGCGATCGGTCACGTCTCTGTAACACAACACTTTGACAAGGCACAAGCAAACAACCCCAAACCAAACCATCACCAATTTTCCCATCAACTTGGCCCCTGATTGGCTGAACATTCCCGCCAGGCTCTGGGATGAAGGACGTACAGGGTATAAAAAACAGTGCAAGGTGGCAGGTTGATAGCAGCAACATTCGCCAGCCAGCCCTAACCGTGAACGGACCTCTCTTCCGACCCTTCACTGCCAAAGCCTGCCAGCCTGTCTCTAACCGTTGACGACCCGAAGGAAAACGACCACCTCGCCACCATTACTTACACACCCGGGAAGCTCGTTCCAGACAACGCCCTTTCTGTGCCTCCCCACTGATCAGGGGTGACTCCTGATCAGAGGCGGCCCTGATTGGGAGCTCTGTAACAGCTTTCTGCAGCGGACTTGGGCCGCGATCCCACTGGTGTTACTTGCACCAGTGGCTGCTTTTCTTTGATCTTCCTTCTTTTTCGCTCTGGCCTGGGGACCTGCACCCTAGAGGTGTATTCGTCCTTGGGTCCCCCCTGTAACTGTTCACCTCCACCGTAGGAGATTGTGAACACGAAAGGGGCTAGGAGCAGAACCCATCCCTCAAGATACCAATATTCAGAATATTCTGGAGCATCATCTACCAAATCACGGATGAGGACAACCGAAACTTCTGTAGAGAAACAGAACACGTGGTTGAAACACACTTGAACCAAAACACAGACAAATGGCAACAATCCAGGACAATCAACCTCAACACGTTAGATAATAACGATCCACTAATTGCTCCAATAACTACACATGACATCACAAAAACAATTGCCAGCTTCAAGAATAAATCGCCAGGAATAAGTTAAATAAACAAAACTGTGTTGCAAAACATACCACCACCAATGATCAAACAGCTTGCAGACATCTTCAATGCCTCAATAGCAAGCGAATTCTTCCCATCCAAATTTAAAAAGGCAAAAATAAGACTCATTCCAAAACAAGGAAAGAACCCAACACAGGCAGAAAACTACAGACCCATTTCACTCCTCGAAACACCTGGCAAAATCCTTGAAAAAATAATAAACCAGAGACTAAGAAACCACCTAGAGTATGAAGATAAATACAACCATAGACAACACGGCTTCAGGAAAAACCGAGGCACCAACACTGCAATAGCCTTAATATATGAAGCCATCACAAATGCAGCCAGCAACAGAAACCAATGTAACATAGTACCCAGAGATGTCAGCAAAGCCTTCGACAAAGTATGGCATGAAGGGCTCAAATACAAGATCATTCAACTCAACTTGCCACCCAACATCACGGCTCTCCTCTGCAATTTCCTTGACAACAGACAAAGCAAACTCACCATAGACAACTACACAGGTCAAAACTTCGCCCTCTACAGTGGAGTACCCCAAGGCAGCAACGTATCACCAACACTATACACCATATATACAGCGGACATGCCCAAACCAAGAAACTCAGAGTACATTGCATATGCAGACGACGTAACCCAAATTATACAATACCTAGGGAAATCCAAACAAATGATGGCAATCAGAACTAGCCGAGGAATAGAAACCATAAACAATTACGATAGGAAATGGAAAATTAAGACTAACATACAAAAACTGGAGATAATTCATATAGCTAAAACCAGACCTTACCCAATCATGGTCAACAATCAAAACATTCCATACGCAGAAAATGGGAAAATCCTCGGCCTCAAAATCACAAGGAACGGCATACTACCACACATCACAGAATGAATTGCAAAAGCCAAGACCCAACTTACTAAACTCAGAAGATTCCGCAAATTAAACACCAATACACAACTACACCTTTACAAAGCACTAGTCAGACCACACCTGGAATATCCCCCAATTCCACGTAACACTATAACAAAATCAAATAAACTCAAAATACAAGCAGTTCAAAACATAGCCCTCAGAAGAGCAGCAAAACTCAGACCACCATATACAAAAAATTCCAGAGAGTTACACACAGAACATAACCTAACCACAATCAACATATAATCAAGCATTAGCAATATGGGAAAAACTGCAAGAACTAGAAGACCCCATATTCCAACAATTAATGCAAGAAGACATAACCAGAACACACAACTGGTGGCCAAAGAGCATAACATTTGACAACACAGAACCGGAACCAGTATACACGAAATAAAAACGAAGAATACTTAAAGGACACAGAGGGCCCCCCTCCCCAAACACCACAATCTACCTTAGCTTAGATTAGCTTGGCTTCCCTTCCCTTGCTGTAGTGGACATGAACTGTTGGCATGGCAGATTTAACCTCGTCCCCGCAAGGTGGACAGCCCACCTGCTATTAATCTCCCTCTTTATTTCCCACTTCCCAACCTTTACCTTCCCCCTACACCGTCTTCCATCTTCCTGAGCCAATCGGCTCTCTTCTCTACATCCCATCGGATCGGTTGATAGCAGGAGGGGCACTGATCTCTTACAAGCTACAACTATACACATGGTTTGTTATTGTAGTGTAATTCTTTACGGACACGCAACAGATCCCTCAGTTGACACCCACATGAATCTGACCTATATATAGTGTCAATGAATATGATGCATTCTTTGTGTACGAACCTCTGTCCTGTATGGCAGTGAAAAGTGACATTACCCACATGAATCTGACCGACGTATATGTATGTATGTGTGCGTGTGTGCATGTATATGTACGTGTACATGTATATGTGTATGTATATACGTATATGTATGTATATGTGTGTGTGTGTGTGTTTACATATATGTATATGTACTGTCAATGAATATGATGCAACTATTTGTGTACGAACCTCTGTCCTGCATGGCAGTGAACAGTGACATTATCCATATGAACCTGACCTCTATACATTTATAGTTGTTAATGAATATGATGTATTTCTTTGTGTGTGAACCTCTGTCCTGCGTGACAGTGAGAAGTGATACCACCCTCAGTGTCAAGACCTCACTGAATTACTCAGAATAGGCAAACTGTACGACAAGCTCTGCCAATAAATTTGTTGAACTAAAAAAGTTGACACCCATTTACATTCCATTATTTTATATATAAAAAAATTATATTCATATGATTTTTTCTTCTATATTGTCATGTGAATATTGATTACACTTTGGTTATATACTAAAAAATAATAATTAATAGTTTCCTGGTTCGACTAGACATTACAACATACTTGTGTGTGTGTCTTGCATAACTCAACCAAGCTAAACTAAATTCATCCTTAAGAGTCTTCGAGTGTTGGTGCTGGTGGCGTGTGTGGTTGTGGCGTTGACTGACATCATACTACCACCACCACCACCACCACCGTCGTCTGACTGAACAGCTTTCTGTCCCAACCCAGACCCGTACCCTGGCGCTCCTGACTATATCTGTTGTGATCGTGAGTAATCTCTTCATTAATACTTGACTTAGATGCGAGTTATTATGGATAGTATTTCTTTGTTTTAACTAGTGTTTTCTACATAAAACGGACTTCTCTCTCTCCAAATAAACCGTTTGGTGGAGACTTCATAACTAATGGACCTTCCCCTCGTTATAATCTTTCTTCCTCTGTTGTCCGTTAAATGGAGGATTCAATGATGCAAAATTTATCCAGAATCCAATAAAAGATGACGGTGATGGGGTAAACGTTATGGCTAATGTGAAGTAATTTTTTCACAGCTCATCCTGGTAGATGCCCACGTATACGCCCACTTTGTCCGTTCTCCTTTACTGATATCCCGGTATGTTTAAAGAGTCTTCTGAATATCTTGTCTGTCTGATACTTGACTCTACCTGTCCATTACAAAGTGGACATAATTGCTAATATGTTAATGACTGCGCTCTTAATCGTGATTTTTATTATTCTTACACTCTACTTTGCTCGACAAACTCTTTATTATTACAGGCGTGCAGGAAAGATTACGACTGTCCGTTCCACGAGAAATGTTGTGAAGACGCTTGTCTGGATGTCAAGGTGTGCAAACTAGCCCTACACTGAGCCAAGAAGGACAATAAACACTTACTAAACATGGAGGAAAGAATTTGGAGTTACTGAATAACTAGAAGAAGCGAGGAGAGAAAGGAAGAATAACGTAGACACGCCATTGACTGATCGAAGGAAGAAATGATGGAACATTATTCACTTCCTTTATAATTGTTGACCTTTTACACGTTAATCTGTCTTTGACCTGGGTTAATATTTTATTGTTTATTTCACCATCCTACTAATGCCTCTTAACACAATAAAGAAGTGGAACAAAACTCTTCTTTATGTATCCTATACCATCTTTTAAACGTCTCATAACATATAGAGAAATAGAAGAGGTCTTTATGTATTCTATTTCGTAATTAAGGAAGTTGTATCATTACGTAGGAGGTACTGTACCGTCTGTCATGTTACCCTGTGTGTCTACTGGTTTGTGATGTTGTAGATACTTGTAATACTGACTGTAAATGAACCGTATCATTACTAAGTTAACCAGACCTAGCCTAGTGTAACTTAACCCAATCTAACCTCGCATAGCCTAATGTAACCTAGCCTAGTCTAATTAAATTGATCCTAACTTAACCTCACTTAATGTAGGTATATTAAAGTTATGTTATGATTGAATAAATTATCAAAGAATGGCAATAAAATTAATTACTACCATAAGGCAAAATAAATTAAATATGATTAAAACTAATAATAATGAGTTATATTGGCCCAGTCTGATAAATAATTAATTATAAGGGTCGCATGCTCCTGTCCAAGGCCCCCAGAGCTCTCCCAGCTGTGAATGGGTACCCAACAATACAAGTGGGAGTAAAGGTGGTCAAGTGGTGTGCCGTCATGTTGCCTCCTTATGTGCTGAAGGTTTAGTATACAGTATTCTGTATCCCCACCGCCTCTAACTAGATACTATTTTTTCTGTATTAAAAATATCTATAATACTAATGAAGATGTTGGCAATGATAATAAATTATTATAATTATTAACGAATATGAAGTCGAAAATGAAGGTCACGTCAAAAACATGGCTCATAATACACACAACACAAACAAACTCCAGAACAGACCCAATACCACCCAAACAAACAAACCCCTTTAAATCAAACCTTAAACAATCGCCATACAATCTGACGAACACAAACAAACAAGCGAGACAAAACAGCAAAGGTTCATAAGATATTGGAGGAAGAGAACAAAAAACACTCCAGGAAAATTTAACAAGTGTTGAGTCTCGTAAGAACCAGTTTATTGGGCCGCCACGCAGGGGTCGAGCCTTTGATTCCTAGGATGAACGTCGTGCACCGTTAGTACCAGAGTTGAACACCAGGAGAGGTCTCGTTCAATCAAGCTAGATTTAATTTGTGATGTCTGTTTTATGTATGTGTTTTATTGTACCTTAAGTTATTTAAATATATATTATTTCTAGTATATACGAGAATAATAATGACGCTCGCCCTATGGACAGAAATTATCAGGGTCTGGATTTTTTTCTAGTATATCCGAGAATAACGTCGAAGTTCATCCTGAGAAAAGTAAAAATATGGTTTCATTTTTGTAATATGTACGAGATTAATGACGACAATGATCCTGTGGTGTATACGAGGACGTTGATCCTGGGAAAAGATTAAAAAATAAGGACCTTTTATCTCTACTTTAATGTGTTGAGGGCGTTGACGGCGTTGAAGATGTGTTGACGGCACTGAAGATGTACTGACGGCGCTGAAGATGTGTTGAAGGCGTTGAAGATGTGTTGATGGCGCTGAAGATGTGTTGACGGCGCTGAAGATGTGTTGACGCCGTTGAAGATGTGTTGACGGCGCTGAAGATGTGTTAATGGCGCTGAAGATGTGTTGACGCCGTTGAAGATGTGTTGACGGCGCTGAAGATGTGTTAATGGCGTTTAAGATGTGTTGACGGCGTTTAAGATGTGTTGATGGCGTTTAAGATGTGTTGACGGCGTTTAAGATGTGTTGATGGCGTTGTCATTCCACTGGCAGCGTTAGTTATGAATCTCCAGCGTGGATTATGCGATGAGAGAGACAGAGAATAATCCAATACATTTCAGAATGGGGAAATAGGCAGAGGAGCATAAAACAAGAGGGGTATGGAGAAGGGTTGAAGGAGAAGGGGGGAGGGAAGGAGAGAAAGGGGGGGTAAGAAGGAATGGGAAAATCCGTAAGTTTACTGGGACTTTCACAGGTGGCGCCCCCCCCTCACCCGACCACACACACACACACACACACACTCACACGCGCGTGCGCGGAAACAGCCATTCAGAGAGCTGCGCAGGAGAACCTTACGCATATATAAGGGGATGAGAAGGCCCAGGGAGTCACACTTGGCCTGACAACCTCGTCGTCTGCACTGCTCCTCCAACGCCTCCTGCCATCCATAATGGTCAGTGACAACATGATGTTCGTCATTTGTTTTGTTGTACTTGTGTCCTGTATAATAAGTTATAATGTATATTTCGTGTACTGTGATGGTACTTGAGTTAATGTAAGGTGTACCCACAGCTGCGCCTGTTGGTAGTGATGACCGTCGTGACGGTGGGTCTTGGCTCTAGCATCCTTCCTGTCACTCCCAGCTGTGTCTTCTGGTGCAATTTCCCAGCCGCTGTCAACGCTGGTGCCAGTTACTGCTGCATTAATTCAAACCAGAGAATTGTCGAAAATACAAGTCTAGGTCAGTGTTAACTAATGGTTATTATGCATTGGTACATGTTAATATTTAACTTGATGAATAACATATATTTTTTTTAAATATACTTATTTAGAGACGAGATTAATAACTTTTCATTTTCTTTCTTTAGAACCCCATGCAGGTAGATGTATAATCCATACCTTCTGTGCCAGAGGCGACTTTACACCGCCTTCCCCTATCGTAAGTTTACTATTACTTTTGCTTCATTATTTTTTAAACTTACCTATAATTCACTAATTATATTAAGGTGGGGTAATCGAAGTTTTCTTAATAATAAACCCCAAAAGGCGCCAAATTTCTTTGTACAAAAAAGAACCAATTAAACTAAGTTGTCTTGTTGTTTTATATAAAATGTGAAGATTATCACGAATATTTTCTTTCTGTTCAGTAAGTAAAATAGTAATTATTACAATATTCTAATGTATCTTTCTCACACCTGAACAGAGATGCGGTCATGATGACTATTGTCCCTACAACGAAAAATGCTGCTATGACGCCTGTCTGAAGCACCACACCTGCAAGGGTCCTCTTCCCCATTAACTCCTTGCACAAGATCACACCGAATGTTCCACCCGCTGCCTTCTCGGCGTCAC
Organism: Homarus americanus; assembly: GCF_018991925.1. Lineage (NCBI taxonomy): Eukaryota > Metazoa > Arthropoda > Malacostraca > Decapoda > Nephropidae > Homarus > Homarus americanus. Next base: position 1,987,674 of record NW_024737068.1, read on the forward strand.
ACCTAAAACAATTATCATGTAAACAACGCCAATACGAGCATTCAGCAGCCAGCCGTTCCTCCCCACCCAGTAATGCAGTTGTCTCAAAATGGAACTTGTAACTGGAACGTGATCCACTTGAGTACCACCAAATGTTACACTTGTGTTATATGAACTGTGTATTATTATTGCTGTTATTATGTTCTTCAGGTTTGTTGCATATGCTTTATGTTCATTAGAGAGCAGTGTTTCTTACAATGAAGTTGTTGTCATCAATTACAAGGTTTTACAATAAAGTTGTCGTCCGTTCAAAAGTTTTAATTCCACGAACACCTACTATGAGCGGCATTGTATAAACCCAATGTTAAGGGTGGGAGTTGTGGACCAGTTGAGAGGGTAACAAAAAAGCACGACTGGTTTGTGTCCAGTCTTGTGTCCAGATATGTGTCCAGGCTGTGGATTAATACCTTGCCAGGACACACTACTCCATCTAATGCATTCAATTTTTCAATTTCAATTGTTTATTCCTTGATAGAGGAAGCGGGATCCTAGTACTGTACTGTCACTAGGTACCCCTGTACAATAACACAGAAGCATCTGGCAAGTGTGGCAAGTATATACAGTATAAATATTATAAAGGGGCTTTCTAAAGCCTAAGGAAGGAAGGATGTTCCTTTAACACATAATCTATGTTATTTACATAATATCTGGCCAGTAAGGGGAGGATCATCGTGTCTCCGTCAGGGTGTCGTGGAGTGGTGGTCTAGCAGGCGTCACGGAAGCGTTGTGTGTGGGGACATCTTAGGAGGTAGTGAATAAGGGTGCGGCTGTCGGGTCTTCTGCATAATGCACAAGAGCGTTGCTCAGGGGATGCGGGGATACCAATCTCCCAAGCAAAGTCATACCCAATGATGATACGGGCAGCAATCACGTCCCCATTCCGCGACCCTTTCCCATAGAGATACCAGAGGTCAGGAAGTTTACGGAGGACATCGTACCAGGTGGGCGGGGAGTCCAGGGGGATGGCTGCTTCCCGAGCTCCTCTCTGTTTGCGGCGAATTTGGGTCCTAAGCTGTAAAAGTGTTCGAGGAACAACGTAGTCAGGTGTGGCCTTGTTGCAGCCAGTCATGGCAAGGCCATCTGCTGCCTCATTCCCCAAGATACCGACATGACTGGGTATCCATAGGAATGTCACAGGACGGCCTGCATCCTGAAGTGTGGATGTTAACCCTCGTATTCGGAGGATGAAGCCCTTATTTTCCCCTGATCCAAGTGCGATCCTGTCGAGAGCAGACCTGGAACTGCAGCAGACAAGGAAGGGGCAGAAACCATCTGCTTCTTCCTCAGAGAGAAGGGCAGCAAGGAGGGCTATTAGTTCAGCCTGAGTGAAGGATGCCCCGTCAGAAACTCTGAGAGACAGTTTGATAGGCTCAGGGGCATCAGGACGGGAAATGTAGACACCAGCCCCGGCCCGACCTGTAGCGGGGTCAACAGAACCATCAGTGTAGAGGACGACCCTACCTGGGGACAAGGTGGGCGATCCTGGAGAGGTGGTATTTGCAGAGAATAACAGGGTTCACATGGGATTTCGGGAGCGGTCCACCGAGGGCAATCACTTCAGGTTGAAAATCCAGCCAGGGAGAAAGAGACGAACCAATCGCAGGGGTGACAATATCAGGCAGGAGGTCGTGTTCCTGAAGGGCTCGGATAAGTGACCCTCGCCACTGCCTTCTAGATGGAGGTCGGCCTCGGACATAGTTGCCCCGAGGATCCCGTAGAATGGAAACGGTAGTTTTTAGGTAAAACTCCTGGACACGATCTTGTAAGGGGGAAAGACCAAGTTCGGTATATAGAGAAGTGGAGCGTGTCCACTGAGGAGCCCCAAGGATGATACGAGCAGCTTTCCTCTGGATAACTTCGAGACAGTTGACAGCAATCCGACTAATGTTGACGAGGGCAGGGGCGGCGTAGTCGACACAGGAATGGACAAAGGACTTGTACATGGTGAGAACTACAGGGATGGTGGCACCAAGGGAACCCCTGCACATGGTAGAGAGGGGAGCGAGACGCCGAAAGCATATGTCTCGAAGATAGCGGACTTCAGGGATCTGATAACGTGTGCGAGTTACATACACACCCAGGTATTTTGTCTCATTAACCTAGTCCAAGGGCGTTCCTGATAAGAGAAGGGGTGGAGGTACAACACGACCGTGTCATATGGCTTTTGTTTTAGCAGTTGAATGAAGGAAACCAAGTGAATCACACTCTCTGGAGACCAGATTAAGGGCTTCCTGCATGCTGAGGTAGTCAGGGGCTTGGAGGAGGACATCGTCGGCATATCCTGAGTGGTCAACTTCTGTCGGCCACGGGAGAGATGCAATGGAGTGTATGAGACTGCTAAACAAGGTGGGACTCAGGACTCCACCTTGAGGGGTGCCGAGGTTCATTTCTTGAACAGGAGATATAGAGCCTTCAACGCGAACCCGGGTCTGACGTCCAGTGAGGTAAGAGGCGATCCATTGAAGAAGTCACCCTTTAACCTCTAACCGCGCAAGTTCAGCTAAAATGAGGGCAGGCTGAGCAATGGAGTGTGCTGTGCTGCGATGTTGTATGAAACCATTGAGGGAGTTGTGGAAGCCGCCTATGGTGTGAAGAAGTCGACGATGGAGTATCCTCTCCATCATCTTGCAAACACAGGAGGTAAGACTAATGGGTCGATATTTCCCAGGATCTCCCGGCTTCGGGATGGGGATAATAGTGGCATTTTTCCAGTTAGACGGGAGAACCCCATGTTCATAAGACATATTGTAGAGAGCAAGCAAGGGGTCGTTAGGAATATTAATACAGGCGTTGAGGACGGAGTAGGTTATCTGATTATCCCCAGGAGAGGTGTCTTTTCTGGAGCGACGAGCACTGTCAAGCTCGAACTGTGTGATGGGATGATCAGTGGGGGCAGGGGAGGTAAGAGCAGCACGAACAACAGGCTCAGACACATCGATGCGAGCCTGTACTGCCTCCTGCATTGGATCTGGAAGTGCCTCAGGTGAGAAAGCTCGTGCCCAGTCCTCCATTAAAGAGCAGGCAAGGGAGGCGGGGTCAGGGTGGGGAGGAGGCCTCCGTCGAGTACCCCGTATAGCATTAATCCGATTCCATACATAAGAAGGTGACGACTGGAACGATAGAGACCCAGTGGAGGATAGCCAGTCCGCCTCACGAATCCGACGACGCTCCTGAGTTGCAAACGAGCACCAATTTTTGAAGTCTTCCCAGTCCTCTGGAGAGCGAGACCTCTGTATGGCAGAGTGGAAATCACGGGTTACCTGCCGGAGATGTCTCATGGCAGGGATACGATACCAGTAGTTGATGGCACTTCTGGGGTGATGGGGAGGGCTTGGAGGGGTAGCGCGATTGACAGAGTCATACACGGCATCAACAGAATTAGCGCTGTAAGAGTCAAGGGACTGGGGGACAAAATAGGAATCCGCCCAAGTAGAAAGGTATTGGGTAAAGGAAGGAACAGCATCTTGTGTGAGACGAAGGCGAGGGGATCGATAAGGAGCTGATGTCGGGGCAGAGAAGGAGAGCCCGAGATGGGTAGTAACGGCAAGATCGTCACTATACATAGCAGGCTCGGTGCAGACGGTAGGATGAAAGGAGGTATGACCGTTCAATAGTAAGCCAACATCAAGGAAACTATGGGGGAGGCGAGTAGGACCGTCAGGATAAAGAAAGCGAACATCATCATCCCCATTAAGAAACTGTGAGAGATGTGATCCGTTAAGGGTACATGGCGTGGGATGATCCGGAGTAAGAGTGGGATGGCGGGCATTAAAGTCGCCAAGAAGAAGAGTGGGAACCCCATCATGGAGGTCGTGAAGAACCTGGGGGTCCAGAGAATCACTCTTGAAATGAACATTGACTACACGAAGGGTCCGGTCACCAAGAGTAAGGGAGACAGAAAGTAATTCAGACGGGGGTCCATGTGAGTCAGGTGAAGGGAGACGAACAGATGGAATGGTGTTACGCACAAGGGTGAGGAGGCCACGAGCCTGCCCACGGTACCGAGACAGGGTGTAAACAGTGTAGCCACAGAGGTGGAGTCGAGTAACATCGTCTGTGATGGTTTCCTGAAGTAGAGCAACTTCTACTTGATGGGAGAGCACACACTGGGCGAGGTCTGTCCGGCGAGGTCTAAGTCACTGAATGTTCCATTGTAAGAAGAGGAGGGAACGGCCTCCGGTGTGAGATGAAAGGCCCATACAGACCACATTCACCACCTACTCCGGGTCATCACACGATATCCACCACCCAGATAGCTTAGAAAGCATCCTCTCCCAGCAAGTGCGGACTCCAGTTCGGGGGGCGCGCCACTCCGAAGCTGACCACGTCCAAGAGTGGGGGCTGGTGGTAAGCGTCCACTGATCGGGGGTCCGCTCACACTTGCAACCTACAGTATCCCTCCAATCTGCAGGTGGGACCACCTCCAATCCCAATCCGGTCTGGCTGCTCCTGGAGCTCCAGCCGGAACCACCAAACGGGCCGCCTATAGGCAAAGGCCCGTGTCGGACTACGGTCCGACAATCTATACAACAACAACAACAACCCAGGGAGTCACACTTGGCCTGACAACCTCGTCGTCTGCACTGCTCCTCCAACGCCTCCTGCCATCCACAATGGTCAGTGACAACATGACGTTTGTCATTTGTTTTGTTGTACTTGTGTCCTGTATATTTAGTTTTAATGTATATTTCGTGTACTGTGATGGTACTTGAGTTAATGTAAGGTGTACCCACAGCTGCGCCTGTTGGTAGTGATGACCGTCGTGACGGTGGGTCTTGGCTCTAGCATCCTTCCTGTCACTCCCAGCTGTGTCTTCTGGTGCAATTTCCCAGCCGCTGTCAACGCTGGTGCCAGTTACTGCTGCATTAATTCAAACCATAGAATTGTCGAAAATACAAGTCGAGGTCAGTGTTAACTAATGGTTATTATGCATTGGTACATGTTAATATATAACTTGATGAATAACATATTTTTTTTTTTAATATACTTATTTAGAGAAGAGATTAATAACTTTTCATTTTCTTTCTTTAGAACCCCATGCAGGTAGATGTGTAATCCATACCTTCTGTGCCAGAGGCGACTTTACACCGCCTGCCCCTATCGTAAGTTTACTATTACTTTTGCTTCATTATTTTTTAAACTTTTCTATAATTCACTAATTATATTAAGGTGGGGTAATCGAAGTTTTCTTAATAATAAACCCCAAAAGGCGCCAAATTTCTTTGTACAAAAAAGAACCAATTAAACTAAGTTGTCTTGTTGTTTTATATAAAATGTGAAGATTATCACGAATATTTTCTTTCTGTTCAGTAAGTAAAATAGTAATTATTACAATATTCTAATGTATCTTTCTCACACGTAAACAGAGATGCGGTCATGATGACTATTGTCCCTACCACGAAAAATGCTGCTATGACGCCTGTCTGAAGCACCACACCTGCAAGGCTCCAATTTTCCATTAACTCCTTGCACAAGATCAGTGTTCCACCCGCTGCCCATCTCGACGTCACACCTAAAACAATTATTATATAAACAACGCCAATACGAGCACTCAGCAGCCAGACGTTCCACCCCACCCAGTAATGCAGTTCTCAAGAAAGTTCTTTTGGGGCAGATGGTCGAGGCAAGACGGAAGGAACACTTTAGTTGTCTCAAAATGGGACTTGTAACTGGAACGTGATCCACTGGAGTACCACCAAATGTTACACTTGTGTTATATAAACTGTGTATTATTATTGCTGTTATTATGTATTGGTGTTGTTCTTCAAGTTTGTTATATTTGCTGTTCATTAGAGGAGTTTATCTTGCAATAAAGTTGTTGCCTTCAGTTGAAAAGTTTCAATTCCACGAACACATATTATGAGCGGCATTGTATCATGAAATAAATGTTATGGCTGGTAGTTGTAGATCAGCTGATAAGGTATCAACGAAACCTGTCTGGTTTTGCCCAGGCATGTATCCAGACATATGTCCAGGTTTATGTCCAGGCTGGGGAATAATACCTTGCCATGACACACTACTCCCTAAAACATTTAACAGGTGCAACAACCATAACGCTACGGGTTCCTCCTTCAGTTTTACGGCAATGTTGTGGCATTGATAAATTAACTGATCGACTAGTACACCTGGGACGTTTTTACCTGTACGTATTGATCCATTGTCTGTGTGTCACCAAGCATGATTACATTTACTCACTTCTAATCAAAGATAAGAAAGATCTCTGTAATAGTCACTATATATCTCGATATCTATATATTTGTAATAGCTTCCGGACACAGTCGGCTGTTTCTCACCTAACATACGTTTATAACACCTCGAGCCTGAACCTGTCATCACATCACCTGTATAGTATTTCCAGAAATAATAACTGTTGGATCAAGTCCTAAAATCAACCTTAATACATTTGTAACAATTGTAAGGAATAATAACAATACTAAGTTAACGGGAAGTGTCCAATAAACACAAATGACTATCAGTGTCCTAACCGGGAGGTTAAGCAGTGAAGTAACCACATGTGTCCTATAGCTATATATAACTGATCCTCCCTCATGCTAGTGGCCCACATAACTGATCCTCCCTCATGCTAGTGGCCCACATAACTGATCCTCCCTCATGCTAGTGGCCCACATAACTGATCCTCCCTCATGCTAGTGGCCCACATAACTGATCCTCCCTCCTGCTAGTGGCCCACATAACTGATCCTCCCTCATGCTAGTGGCCCACATAACTGATCCTCCCTCATGCTAGTGGCCCACATAACTGATCCTCCCTCATGCTAGTGGCCCACATAACTGATCCTCCCTCATGCTAGTGGCCCACATAACTGATCCTCCCTCATGCTAGTGGCCCACATAACTGATCCTCTCATGCTAGTGCCCACATAACTGGATCCTCGTGGTTGTGGCCCATATAATGGTCAGACCTTGTCCCAGT
>NW_024737068.1:1994745-2012752 GCF_018991925.1 Homarus americanus
AGAATTTCACAGCACTCCCCACTGGCTGGTGGTCGTAGAGTGGTTCCTGAGCTTCTCTCCCGGAGCCCCGTTGGGGAAGCCTACTTCCTAGTGTATGTGACTGCTCACTTATAGACGTGAGCTAAGTGTGCCTATTTGGGAAGGATAAGGATTGCTACCAGGTTCTCCTGCGCAGCTCTCTGATTGGCTGTCTTCGCGCGCGCGCGTGTGTGTGTGTGTGTGTGTGTGTGTGTGTATGTGTGTGTGTGTGTGTGTGTGTGTGCTATTTTCTTGGGTTGTGGTTTATTCGTTGTAACATTATATAATAAAGATGCCTGATTTACCCTCATGTCCACCCACCCAAACTAGAGGTGGCAAGGCCGAGAGAGGGGGGCCAGTGGGCCATGCATTGTTCTTGAGACCATTTTAAATCCCAGTACTGTTCTTGCTTCCACAGCTTTAGGAAGAGAGAAGATAAAGAATAGATGTAAAGAGAGATAAAGCAAGACAAAAAAGAGAGGGGAAAGAAGATGGTAGTTACACAAAGAGAGAGAATCAAAACACAGTACCAAACAGAAGAGAATAAACGGGTGTCTGGTTATTTTCGGGGGAAGTCCCATTAAACTTACGGATTTTCCCATTCCTTCTTACCCCCCTTTCTCTCCTTCCCTCCCTCCTTCCCCCTTCTCCTTTAACCCTTCTTCATACCCCTCTTGTTTTCTCCGCCTCTGCCTATTTCCCCATTCTGAAATATAATATTGGATTATTCTCTCTCTCTCTCTCTCATCGCATAATCCACGCTGGAAATGCATAACTAACGCTGCCAGTGGAATGACAACGCCGTCAACACATCTTCAACGCCATCAACACATCTTCAACGCCGTCAACACATCTTCAGCTCCATCAACACATATTCAACGAAGTCAATACATCTTCAGCGCCGTCAACACATCTTCGACGCCATCAACACATCTTCAACGCCGTCAACACATCTTCAGCTCCATCAACACATATTCAACGAAGTCAATACATCTTCAGCGCCGTCAACACATCTTCGACGCCATCAACACATCTTCAACGCCGTCAACACATCTTCAACGCCGTCAACACATCTTCAACGCCATCAACACATCTTCAACGCCAAATCAATACATCTTCAGCGCCGTCATCTTACACATCTAAACGCCATCAACATCTTCAGCGCCATCCGCATCTTCGCGCCATCAACACATCTTAACAGTGTCAACACTTTCCAACGCCATCAACACATCTTCAACGCCGTCAATGCATCTTCAACGCCGTCAACACATCTTCAACGCCATCAACACATCATCAACGCCGTCACATCTTCAACGCCATCAACACATCTTCAACGCCATCAACACATCTTCAACGCCATCAACACATCTTCAACGCCGTCAACACATCTTGACGCCATCAACACATCTTCAACGCCGTCAACACATCTTCAACGCCGTCAACACATCTTCAACGCCATCAACACATCTTCAACGCCGTCAATACATCTTCAGCGCCGTCAACACATCTTCAACGCCGTCAACACATCTTCAACAGTGTCAACATATCTGCAACGCCATCAACACATCTTCAACGCCGTCAATACATCTTCAACGCCGTCACATCTTCAACGCCATCAACACATCAACGCCGTCAACACATCTTCACGCCGTCACACATCTTCATCAACATCTTCAACGCCGCCAACACATCTTCAACGCCGTCAGAACATCTTCAACGCCATCAACATCTTCAACGCCGTCAACACATCTTCAGCGCCGTCAACACATCTTCCAGCGCCGTCAACACATCTTCAGCGCCGTTAACACACATCTTCAACGCTGTCCGCACATCTTCAGCGTCAACACATCTTCGGCGCCGTTAACACATCTTCAGCGCCGTCAACACATCTTCAGCGCCGTTAACACATCTTCAGCGCCGTCAACACATCTTCAGCGCCGTCAACACATCTTCAACGCCGTCAACACATCTTCAGCGCCGTCAACACATCTTCAGCGCCGTTAACACATCTTCAGCGCCGTCAACACATCTTCAACGCCGTCAACACATCTTCAACGCCGTCAACACATCTTCAACGCCGTCAACACATCTTCAACGCCGTCAACACATCTTCAACGCCGTCAACGCGCTCAGCACATTAAGGTAGAGATAAAAAGGTCCTTATTTTATAATATTTTCTCAGGGTCAACGTCATTAGCGTCCTCGTATACACCACAGGATCATTGTCGTCATTAATCTCGTACATATAACAAAAATGAAACCATTTTTTTTACTTTTTTCTTTTCTCAGGATGAACTTCGACGTTATTCTCGTATATACTAGAAATTATATGTATTTAAATACTTTAAGGTACAATAATACACACATACATGAAACACACTTACATACAAACTATATCCAGCTTGAATGAACGAGACCTCTCCTGGCGTTCAATTCTGGTACTAACGGTGCACTACGTTCATCCAAGGAATCAAAGGCTCGACCTCTGCGTGGTGCGCCATAAACTGGATTTTAGGACTCTCAACACTTATGTCAGATTTTCCTAGAGTGTTTTTTGTTCTCTTCCTCCAATATCTTAAGAACCTTTGATGTTTTGTCTCGCTTGTTTGTTTGTGCGTTTCATTGTATGGTGTTTGTTTGTGGGTTTAATTCAATGGTGTTTGTTTGAGTGGTATTGGGTCTGTTTGGTCTGGGGTTTGTTTTTGTTTGTGTTGTGTCTGTATTATGAACCGTGTTTTTGACCTGACCTCCTCATTTTCGACTTCATCATATTCGTTAATAATAATAATAATAATAGTAATAATAATAATTTATTGTCATTGCCAGCATCTTCATTATCATCATTGTTACTATTAGTCATTTTTAATACAGGAGAATAGTATCTAGTTAGAGGCGGTGGGGGTACAGCATACTGTATACTAAACCTTCAGTACACAAGGAGGCAACATGGCCGACACACCATTTGACCACCTTCACTCTCCCCTCTTGTAAGGTTAGGTACCCATTTACAGCTGGGAGAGCTCTGGGGGCCTTGTACAGAAGCATGCGACCCCTATAATTAATTATTTATGCCGGATAATATATACAAGCAGACTGGGCCAATATAACGGTCATTATTATTATTTTTTATCATACTTAATTAATTTTTGCCTGATGGTAATTATTTTTATTGCTATTCTTTGATAATTCACCATCATAACATAACTTTAATATACCTCCATTAAGTGAGGCAAAGTTAGGATCGATTTAAATAACTAGGCTAGGTTACATTAGGCTAGACAAGGTTAGATTATGTTAAGTTACACTAGGCTAGGTCTGGTTAGGTTAAATAAGTAATGATACGATTCATTTACAGTCAGTATTACAAGTATCTACAACATCACAAACCAGTAGACACACAGGATAACAAGACAAACGGTACAGTACCTCCTACGTAATGATACAACTTCCTATTTATTTATTACGTTAAGAGATGTTTATAGGATGGTATAGGATACATAAAGACCTCTTCTATTTCTCTATACGTTAAGAGACGTTTATAGGACTGGTATAGGATACTGTACATAAAGAACCTCTTCTATTTCTTTATTACGTTAAGACGCTATAGGGGATACATAAAGACCTCTTCTATTTCTCTATACGTTAAGAGACGTTTATAGGACTGGTATAGGATACTGTACATAAAGAACCTCTTCTATTTCTTTATTACGTTAAGAGGCATATATAGGATGGTAAAGGATACATAAAGAGGAGAGTTTTGTTTCACTTTGTGTTTAGAGGCATTTGTAGGATGGTGAAATAAACAATAAAATATTAACCCAAGTCAACAAAGACAAATTAACGTGTAAAAGGTCAACATTTTTAAAGGAAATGAATAATGTTCCATCATTTCTTTCTTCGACCGGTCAATAGGATATTTTTCTTTATTCTTTTCTCTTGCCTTTCCTCGCTTCTTCTCGTTATTTCTCACTTCTCATTAGCCTTAGCTTCCTTCCTCCTTGTTTAGCGAGTGTTTATTGTTCTTTTTGGCTCAATGTAGGGCTAGCTTGCACACCGTGAATTTCAGACAAGTGTCGTGACAACATTTCTCATGTAACGGACAGTCGTAATCCCTCCTGCACGCCTGTAATAATAAAGAGTTTTTGTCGAGTAAAGTAAGAAGAAAGAATAATAAAAATTACGATTATAAGCACAGTCGTTAACATATTAGCAGTTATGTACACTTTGTAATGGAACGGTAGAGTCGAGTATCAGACAGACAAGATATTCACAAAACTCTTTAGACATACCAGGATTTTATTAAAGGAGAACGGACAAATTTGGCGTATACGTGGGCATCTACCAGGATGAGCTGTGAAAAAATTACTTCACATTAGCCATAACGTTTACCCCACCACCGTCATCTTTTATTGGACTCTGGCTAAATTTTACATAAAAGAAATCTCCATTTAACGGACAACAGAGGACCAACCATTATAACGAGGGGAAGGTCTATTTGATATGAAATCCCCTCCATCTAACGGATTATATGGAGAGTTAAGTCCGTTATATGGAGGTATCACTGTAGTCAAGACACAAAGAATTACACATAACAATAACACTTTACAATAACACACCACAATAACTCACATCTAAGTCAAGTATTAATTAAGAGTGTGTACTCACGATCACAGCAGATATAGTCCGGGGCGCTGGGGTACGGGTCTGGGTTGGGACAGAAAGCGACACAGTCAAACGACGGTGGTGGTATGATATCAGTCAATGCCACCGCCACACACGCCACCAGAACCAGCACTCGAAGACTCTAATGATAGATTTAGTTAAGCTAGGTTAGGCGAGACACACATACAAGTATATTATAATGTCTAAAGGAACCATGAAAATATTCATGATTTTTTTTAGTATATAACCGAAGTGAAATCAATAGTCACAGAACTATATATAAAAAAAATCACATGAACATAATGTTTTATGTATAAATTAATAGAAGTTGATTGGGTATCAGCCGAGGGAACTGTTAAGTGTAAGTAAATAGTTACACTAAAGTAACAAACCATGTTTATAGAGGTTGACTGGTCAGATGTAGCTTGTCTGAGATTGTGGGGTTTCGAGATAATGGTTCACACTCAGGATGGGTTGGAGAAAGGAAACTCACAATGCTCTCTCTTGTACATATATTGTATTGGATGTACAGTCTCGTTCAAGATTCTTCAAACACTGCTGGAAACAGCTGGCAACTCAAGGCCGTTTGTTTACTATAGTACGTAGTAAAGATTATGAATAAATGTAAAAGTGATCTGTGATTGGTTACTTAGTTCCCCGGTGCTTAATTTAATGGTTGGGCTTTGTTGTCTCGTATTATATTATACTACGTATTATAGTAAACAAACGGCCTTGAGTTGCCAACTGTCTCCAGCAGTGTTCGAAGAATCATGAACGAGACTGTACAATGCAGCTTGGTGCTGGGGAGTGGCAGCTTGGTTGCAGGCGTGGAGTAGAGAGAGCTTGTTGGTGAGGGGGCTCAGAGGAGGTGTTGCTTGCTGCTGCTGTAGGTAGAAGAAGGACAGGTCACGGAGGGGGTGAGGTCTTATATAGCGGGGGTAGGCGTGGCTTGATATTTGACCTCCGCTTTGTTAGGCGGCGCTGGTTGCCTACGTTCGACCACGGACCAGGAGGCGTAAGCTGGGGAATTGAAAGAGGGGTCGCCTAGTCAGAGACAAAAGGCAGTTGAAGTTGTAGGGGAGATATCCACTACAAGATCTCCGCCCCAACTGCTATCCCTCAGCCACCTCACGCTGTTTATATACTTCTTTCATCCCTACGTCACCCATTGTGTGTGTTTGTGCGTGTGTGTCAGTCGGCTAATCCCAGAACCTGGCGGGAATGTTCAGCCAATCAGGGGCCAAGTATTTGGGAAATTTGGTGATGGTTTTGCAATGAGACAAATCTCACAAGAGAATGATTACATATAGGTAGAATATTGATAGTATAAGAGTATAAAGAGAGGAAGATTTTGGTAGCGTGGCCGTGATAGTTATTTGCACTGTCAATATACTTATCTTATCTTATACGTCAATACACATCTATTACGTCTTAAGGGCGACTTCTCAAACACCGCTTCGTTACAACTCTTTATTAATTACGACAATGACATGGACACATTAATAACACCTTCTATTGAAGTTACTAGGACATTACATTTACGTTACTAGGACATCATATTACGTTACTAGACACTCTGATTCTCGGACACGAACATGAAATGAATACACTTCCCACGTAAGTAACTCATCCCATGGAAAGCTCTGACAAACACTCACGTGACCTATGGGAAGCCTAGCAGGTAGTCCTGGGTTGTCTCTATGGGAGACTGCTTAGCTGGGCGCCGGAGGGAAGTCTCGGTCCTGACCGGAGGCGACTGGAGGCGACCGGAGGCGGCTTGCCTCCGGCCCCTGACTTCTCTCGAGCAGGACTCGGGACGTGGTAGCTGGCCCTTCTTCGTTACAAGACACACTCTCTCTCTGCCTCTCTCTGGCTCTGTCTCTGGCTCTGTCTCCCGGGTATCTCTGTGAGGGAGGACTAGGACGTCCTATATATTGGGAGGCGAGCCGTCAGGTTGAGGGGGGGCGCGGCGAAGGGTCTCCTTACATTGACCTAGCCAATGTGAGGTCAGGTCTGGTCTTTTTCAGATGTAGGTTATTGTGTATTTTCGGAGAGAGTCGGCCGGTGCCTTCTTACATGTTTGTTGTGGTGCCGTGTCACATGGGAGGGGAGCCTGGCTGATTTATAACCCTTGGTCAACCGTGAGAGTTACCCTACACTTGACCTCCCTAATGTCGGGTCAAGTTTGGACTGTCTCTGAGATGCAGCTGCGGTCTGACAACCCATCACTACAGTTTGGTTTGGGGTTGTTTGCTTGTGCTTTGTCAAAGTGTTGGGTTATCCAACACGGAACAGAGGTGATGAGCTCTGGGAAGGTGAGTGGAGTGGTCACAATACTTCCTTCCCTCCGCCTGAGGGCATTGGTAAGAGAACCCTTTCATTTTTATTACTGGTTTGTTTATATTATATTCTGTTATTTGCTTATGTCTTATTGGCTTATGGTTCTTGTTGGTGTTATGTTAATATGTCTGGTGTTATTACTGTAGGGGTTTGAAATGAAGATTTATTTAGAAGGACTCTACCCCACGTCAAGGGCCGGGCGTGAGAGACATCATCATCCTCCTCCTCAGTGTTCTAAAATCCTTATCCTCTCAGGGACATATATCACCTGGCTTGACTAGTCGTGGGGACTCGCGGGGGCCAGTGGACTTAGGTTTTCAGGATCTCGGTTCAGGGGCGACCTGAAGTCTAACCCCATTCCTTGTGCATGCTGTTCGGGGGAGCTGGTACTCCACTGTACTCGGGTCGACCTCACGCCACCATAAACCACTACTGACAGACTCGTCGGCAGAACTGTTATATTGTACCTGATGTTCAGGGGTTGACAGCTTATTTTATTCTTCTCGTAACTTGACAATAAAATTTATTTCTATTTGTGTAATAATATAAATTTTGTTTTTATGGAATTTTTTTCTTTAGCATTTAGGAATAGAATGGTCTACCATTATTAAAGATCCCATTTGGTCTTTATATACTATATAATGCATAATGGTTTACTTACAAGTGCACTAAAATGTTTAGATAAGAGAATGTTTTTACTGTGTTTGTAATATACTGAATTATCTATATAAATAAAACATTTTTCAAATTACATTTAAAATATATTCTCTCCCTTTCTTGTTCATAAACCATAATGCATTATATAGTACTAAAACAACTTACCTTTCGACCACAGATCCTTAATCAGCGTGTCCAGGACGACCTATACAGAGGTTCTGAAGAAAACTAAATTTTGGTCCAAAAAATCCAATTTGCTCTAAATCTCGGTTTATGTTATCCGCGTACAGATTAAGGATCTGTGGTCAAAGATTATGAAATAATGATTAAGTTTTCTCAGACCAATTGGCATAATTATCAAAACTTGATTATCTAGGGTACTATTTTGTAAGTGATTCATACACACTAATTAAATTTTAGTAGTCAAGAGCAAGACGACGGTGTCCTGGCACCAAACAAGTGTTGACGTGTAGGAGAGCAGCGAGGCTGGTCAGTCTGGTGTGCTGAATGAGCGGCCACCAGTGGTAGTGGAGGCGGGCGGAGTATGGAGGATAACATGATACATATCCCTGGCGTCCAGACGTGTAGTTCTGGTGTGGGTGACGGTGGTTCACATTCTTCTTTGATGCTGCCAGATGTCACATGTCCGTTTATCAATGAAGCCTTAGACAATGAACTGTGGAGTAGAGGCTTCCAGAGTCGATTATTTAAGTTGGGTGGTGAGATGACCGATAATGGCAAGTAGACATTGTCGCCAGTAATTCTTTGGGTCCGGTGCAGGTGTGTTGGTGCAGGTCTTTCTAATGGCAGAAAAAATGTAATGACCTGGTCTATGAACTCGCTTCTAGGAGTCCAGCGGGGCATCTGTGGTGGCAGCAGGAGTGGTATAGTCTATGGTGGTGGCAGGAGTGGCATAGTCTTGGTGGTGGCAAGAACGGTATAGTCTGTGGTGGTGGCAGGAGTGGTTTAGTCTGCGGTGGTGACAGGAACGGTTTTGTCTGTGGTGGTGGCAGGAGAGGTATAGTCATTGGTGGTGGCAGCAGGAATGGTATAGTTTGTGGTGGCAGCACGAGTGGTACAGTCTATGGTGGTAGCAGGAGTGGTTTAGTCTGTGGTGGTGGCATAACGGTATAGTCTGTGGTGGTGGCAGAGTGGTATAGTCTGTTGTGGTGACAGGAACGGTATAGTCTGTGGTGGTGCCAGGAGTGGTTCCCAGTCTGCGGTGGTGACAGGAACAGTTTAGTCTGTGGTGGTGGCAGGAATGGTAGAGTCTGTGGTGGTGACAGGAACGGTATAGTCGGTGTTGGTGGCAGGAGTGGTATAGTCTGTGGTGGTGACAGGAACGGTATTGTCTGTGGTAGTGACAGGATAGGTATAGTCTGTGGTGGTGGCAGGAGTGGTTTAGTCTGTGGTGGCGACAGGAACGGTATTGTCTGCGGTGGTGACAGGAACGGTTTTGTCTGTGGTGGTGGCAGGAGAGGTATAGTCATTGGTGGTGGCAGCAGGAATGGTATAGTTTGTGGTGGCAGCACGAGTGGTACAGTCTATGGTGGTAGCAGGAGTGGTTTAGCCTTGGCAGCAGGAGTGGATAGGAGCAGGAGGGTGAGCGCAGGAAGGTATAGTTTGTAGGCAGCAGGAGCGGTATAGTCTGTGGTGGGAGAAGTGGTATAGTTTGTGGCAGCAGGAGTGGTATAGTCTGTGGTGGTGGCAGGAGTGGTAGTCTGGTGGTGGTAGCAGCAGGAGTGGTATAGTCTGTGGTGGTGGCGGCAGGAGTGGTATAGTCTGTGGTGGTGGCGGCATGAGTGGTATAGTCTGTGGTGGTGGCAAGAACAGTATAAACGGAGGTGAAGAGTATCTAGTCTGTGGTGATGGCAGGAGTGGTATAGTCTGTGGTGACAGGGTGGTATAGTCTGTGGTGTAAGGATGGTATAGTCTGTGGTGGCAACAGGATTGGTATTATCTTTTGTACAGCAGGAATGGTATAGTCTATGGTAGCAGCAGGGTGATATAGTCAGTGGCAGCAGGACTGGCATAGTCTGTAGTAGCAGCAGGAGTGGTATAGTCTGTGGCGGCAAAAAGCAGGAGTGGTATAGTCTTGTGGTGGCAGCAGGCGGTGTCTCTGTACTCAACACCCAGATTACACGGACGCCAGAAGGTATAGTCTGTAGTGGCAGGAGTGGTATAGTCTTTGGTGGCAGCAGAATGGTATAGCCTGTGGTGGCAGCAGGAATGGTGCAGTCTGTGGTGGCAGCAGGTAATATTGTCTGTGATGGCAGCAGGGTGGTATAGTCTGTGGTGGCAGCAGGGTGGTATAGTCTTTGGTGGCAGCAGAAATGGTACAGCCAGTGTTCACCAAGATCGTACAATCTGCATTACCAGCCGTCACACTCAACCACAGGATAGTGCACACCCAAGTCGTGTACAGGACCCGAACACCCACGTTGGCACAAATTGGCATAGTCTGAGCTCCAACAGAAGACTGAGGTGCGATTTAAGTAAAGCCGTGGTGGAGGAAGAACCGCCTATAATCTCCGCCCGTAAACACCCTCCGCTGGCACCGGTGGATACATTCTCAAGTGTCACAGACTCGACTCATAACGGACCACAGAAAAAGTACAACACAATGGGATATAGTCAGTTAGGTTGTGACTACGACATGGAAATAGCTGGCTGACGGATATAGTTCTCCACCACGAATCAGACCAGACATAAATCAACCCTTTTTGCTCACTCAGCACCATCATCAAAGAAAGGTGTGTGTGAAGGTACTAGACATAATAACCAATTAAAACCTTGATAGCCTTACATGATCCAGACGTATATTAAGGCGGTGTTGGTGGTTAGGTTAGGTTATTTTAGGTTAAAGATAGGTTATGTTAGGTTAATTGATAAATAAAAAATACACATATTTCAACCATTTTGTTACATATTACATTAAAATAAATATAAGGCGACAATAAATACACACTGAAAACTAAAAAGTGAAACCAAAACTGTAAGCCTAAGTTAATAATGCAAGCCTAAGTTAATAATGCAGGCCTAATTTAATAATGTAGGCCTAAAAAAATAAACAGAGCCCAAGTTATACATGCATAATTTAATACTGTTGACCTTAATTAATACTGTAAGCCTAAGGTAATACTGTAGGCCTAATTTAATACTTTAGGCATAACTTAATATTGAGGCCTAGTTGGTACAGAGCTAAGTTAATACTGTAGGCTAAGTTAAACTGAGCCTTACTCTATAGGACTGCGTGATCTCTACTCAAGTCCCCACAGCCAGGAAAAACACCTGTCATTAACTGGAGTGACGTCCCCATCTCTCATTCCATTGAATTAGAGTAATTTTCATGAATCGTGAAAATTACCTTGGTCATCGTTCTCAGGGACTACTACCATATTAAGGTCAAGAAGTCATGTTTTAGACGGTGAACGTCTCGCCACCTAAACCAAGTCCCCCATTTAAAAGTACCTCGTCTACCTGCAGAGTAACCCCAGGAATTTACTGGTGTGAGCCAACTAAACCCGGAATGCAGGAAGATGACAACTAACTGACCATGGAGCTGGTCTTGTCTTAAGAAGCTATTTTTTTGATGCTCAGTTTCTTCGTAATAAAAAACCTTCTTGACTTAAACCCTGGTAGAATTACATTGAGTAAACCACTGGGTAAATATAACGTGTCTAATCTTCGGAAATCCGGAATTAAGCGTTAAAATACAAACTAAAAACAAATATGACCGACAGTGTTATAATCTTTATCATGTGAAAACAACCGACTCTGTAAGCCGTTGTTATAATGCTTATAGAGATATTAACCGTTCACAAGAAGTCTCCTCTTTTCCAGAAAGCGAGTACATGTAGTGACACATTGTACTAGTTGTCAGTTTTATCAATACCTACAACTTGTGCCGTAAACTGAAGGAGGAACCCGTAGCGTTATGGTTGTTGCACCTGTTAAATGTTTTGGGGAGTAAGGTGTGTCATGGCAGTATTATTCCCCAGCCTGGACATAAACCTGGACGCTGTCAATGGATACATGCCTGGGCAAACCAGACGGGTTCGTTGATACCTTATCAGCTGATCTACAACTCCCAGCCGTAACAGCCAGTTTGGAGTTAATGCCGCTCATAATGTGTTCGTGGAATTGAAAATTTTGAACTAGAGCCTTAACGCATGCAGATAAACTCCTCAATGAACGGCGAATATAACAATCTCTGAGAACACCAATACCTTGATAATAATATGCACGAACATACAACCTAAATTAGAAACGATTGGTGCAGTACTCCAGTGGATACGTTCCAGATACAAGTCCCATTTTTGAGACAAAGTGTTCCATCGGTCTGTATCCAACCTTCTGCCCCCAAAGGGTTCGCCAAGAACTTCCATTACTGGGTGGGGTGGAGCGTCTGAGCCTGGCAGGGGTAACTCGTACTGGCGTTGTTTATATATGAAAATTGTTTTAGGTGTGACGCCGAGAAGGCGAGGTGGGGCATTCGGTGTGATCTTTATTGCAAAGAGTTAATGGGAAGAAGGAGCCTTGCAGGTGATTGCTTCAGGCAGGCGTCATAACGCTTTTTCGTGGTAGGACAATAGTCATCATGGCCATCTTTCTGTTCCAGGTGTGAAAGGAGCATGTTGAATATAGTAAAATTACTTTATTAACTGAAAAAAAATAGAAATTATTCGCGATAAATCTAAGCATTTCATATGAAAACTAGACAACTTAATATTAAAGTGAATTTAGCGATTTTGTACAAACAATTTAGCTCCTTCGGATTTATTCAGAAAACCTTCACATTTATGAACCCAGACGCTCAGTGGAATATTCATGAATTTACAGAAAGTTCGGGTATAAGAACAAAAAAAAAACACGATAGGAGGCCGACGAACCGTCAGTGGCGAACCTTGCGCACGTTATATGCTTTATACATCTACCTGGGTGGGGTTCTGATGAAAAATGATTTAAGTTAATATCTGCTCTAAATAAGTATATTTCAGAAAATAAGTTAATCAAACAGTATAGTCAATATACTAATGTATAAAATTGATAAAAACACTAACCTAGACTAGTATTTTCGACAATCATTTGGTTTGAATTAATGCAGCAGTAGCTAGCACCAGCGTTTACATCCTCTAGGAAATTACACAGTAGACACAACTGGGAGTTGAAGGATGGCTGAAACTATTGCCAGAGCCACAGTCACGACGATCATCACTACCAAGATGCACGGGTAACCTTACATTAACTCAAAGTAACATCACATTACACAGAAATTATAACTAAATATACATGACCCAAGCACAACAAAACAAATGACCAACGTCAGTTGTCACTGACCATTATAGTGACGAAGACGTTGGTGATGTAGTTTAGACGACGAGGTTGACGACCAAATGTGACTCCTGGGCTTTCTCACCCCCTTATATAGGCGCCAGGTTCTCCTGCGCAGCTCTCCTGATTGGCTGTCTTCGGACTGTGTTATTTTCTTGGTTTGTGGTTTATTCGTTGCAACATTAGATAATAGAGAGATGCTCCATCAGGCTTCATATAATGCAACTTGAACATTTACCTTATTTACCTGATGGCCACCACCCAAACTAGAGGTATCATCCGAGGATAATTGGCCAGTGGGTTTCGAACAAAACAGCCCCCAATCTAAAAAAGCCCACAGAATGACCCCACACTCTGTGACCAAAACACTAACTAACCTAACCCTAACAAACCAAACCAGAAGTGGCAACGAGTTTATTTGGTCAAAATTTACAATCGTTTACATTTGACAGTTACCACTACGGTTAGGTTAGGTTAAATAGCTGTTTTAGTCGTGAATAGTCCTAGAATCAGAATTAGGGCCGTTTGGTCCAGGGTGGGGCTATTTTGGTCACAGGGTGGGGCCGTTTTGGTCTGGGGTGGGGCCGTTTGGTCTGGGGTGGGGCCGTTTGGTCACACAGTTAGGGCCGTTTGAATCTGGGGTGGGGCCGTTTTGGTCTGGGGTGAGCCGTTTTGGTCTGGGTGAGCCGTTTTGGTCAGGGCTGGGACCGTTGTAGTCATATGGAGTAGGGCGTTTTGGTTTGGGCCGTTTCTCCTGCTACCGAATAAACCTGTGTTTGGTTATTTTCGTCGAGGGGAGGAAACCTTTGAAAGTCCCACTAAACTTACCGGATTTCATTTTTCTTACCCCCTTTCTCTCCTTCCCTCACCTTCTCCTTCAACCCTTCTCCATACCCTCTTGTTTTCTCCTCCTCTGCCTATTTCCCCATTCCTGAAATGTATTGATTATTCTCTCTCATCGCATAATCCACGCTCAAATGCATAACTAACGTTGCCAGTGGAATATCAACGTCAACAATCTTCAACGCCGTCAACACATCTTCAACGCCATCAACACATCTTCCTTGCCTCAAGTACATTAAAGTAGAGATAAAAGGTCCTTATTTTTTAATCTTTCCCAGGATCAACGTCCCGTATACACCACAGGATCTGTCATCATTAATCTCTACATATTACAAAAATGAAACCATAATTTTTACTTTTCTCTGCCATGAACTACGATGTTATTCTCGTATATACTAGAAAAATAAATATTTATTTTAAATAACCAGGTACAATAACACGCATACATAAAACACAAACTAAATCCAGCAGATAGACAGAGACCTTTCCTTGTGTTCAACTCTGGTACTAACGATGTCTACGCTCATCCTAGGACTTTTTTTTTTTTTGGACGCTCACATCCTTGTAGGTGAAGCGCAGAAGCGTTACAGTGCCCAAGCGGGAAGAATGCAAAGTTCATGCTTGCCTTTATGTCTCATAGAGTTAAGGTAGAAGCCTGAAAAGAGTGAAGGGCATAGAAGCCTGAAAGAGTCAATGGTTTGTGTCAAGTTATTGGAAGCTCAAACAAATTAACTTATCCCTGAATACGAATTCGCAACTTTCGATTACACAAGTACCTAACCTTTACTGCTAGGTGAACAGGGACTAATGGTGGCTAGGAAATGATCCAAACACTTCCACCGGCCAGAATCAAACCGTGACACCTCGCTTCAGAAGAGCAAAACGGTACCACTACCACCAGCACCCCCATCCCAGGAATGATTGGCCGACCTCTGCAGTGCGTCACTATCACTGAAATATTACTGCAGGTGATGTGTTCTCTTCCTCCAATATGTTATGAACATTGTTGTCTCGCTTGTGTGTTTGTCTGCTTGTATGGCGATTGTTTAAGTTTCGATTAAAGCCGTTTGTTTTTATGGTATTGGGTCCGTTTGTGTTAGGTTAGTGAGCCATGTTTTTGACGTGACCTTCATTTTCGACTTTCATCATATTCGATAATTTATTTTCATTGCCAACATCTTTCATTATCATTTGTTATTATAGTTATTTTAATACAGGAGAATAATATCTAGTCAGAGGTGAAGATACAGCATACTGATACTAAACATTCAGCACACAGGGAGGCAACATTACTGACACACCATTTGAACACCTTTACTCCCACTTGTAAGGTTAGGTACTCATTCACAGCCAGAGCTCTGGGGGGCCTTGGACAGAAACATGCGACCCTTAAAATTAATCATTTATGCCGAATAATATATACAATCAGACTGGGCCAATTAACGGTCATTATTAGTTTATCATATTTAGTTTATTTTTGCCTTGTGGTAATAATTATTTTTGCCATTCCTTGATAATTAATTCACTATCATAACATAACTTTATACCTACATTGAGGTTAAGTTAGGATCAAGTGAATTAGACTAGGTTACATTAGGCTAAAGCGAGGTTAGATTAGGTTAAGTTACACTAGGCTAGGTCTGGTTAAATTAGTAATGATACGATTCATTTACACTCAGTATTACAAGTATCTACAACATCACAAACCAGTAGACACACAGGGTAACATGACAGACGGTACAGTAAACTCCCTACGTAATTATACAACTTCCTTAATTATGAAATAGAATACAAAGACCTGTTCTATATCTCTATATGTTATGAGACGTTTAAAAGATGGTATAGGATACATAAAGAGGAGTTTTGTTCCACTTTATTGTGTTAAGAGGCATAAGTAGGATGGTGAAATAAACAATAAAATATTAACCCAGATCAAAGACAGGTTAACGTTAAAGGTTAACAATTTTAAAGGAAGTGAATAATGTTCCATCATTTCTTTCTTCGATCGAGTCAATGGCAGTGTTAAGTTATTCTTCCTTTCCCTCTTCTAGTTATTCTGTAAACTACAAATTTTCATGTGTGTTGCGTTTGTCTTCGGCTCAGTGTAGGCTAGTTTGCACACCTTGACATCCAGACAAGCGTCTTTCACAACATTTCTCGTGGAACGGACAGTCGTAATCTTTCCTGCACGCCTGTAATAATAAAGAGTTTGTCGAGCAAAGTAGAGAATAAGAATAAATAAAAATCACGATTAAGAGCAGTTATTAACATATTAGCAGTTATGTCCACTTTGTAATGGAAGGTAGAGTCAAAGTAGGAGACAGACAAGATATTCAGAAGACTCTTTAAACATACCGGGATATCAGAAGGAGAACGGACAAACCGCGTATACGTAGGCATCTACCAGGATGAGCGAGAAAAATTACTCACATTAGCCATAACGTTTACCCCAAGAGTTATCTTTATTGGACCCTGGATAAATTTTGCATCATCGAATCCCCCATTTAATGGACAACAGAGAAGAAAGATTATAACGAAAGGAAGGTCCATTAGTTATGAAATCTCCACCAAACGTTTTATTTGGAGAGAGGAGTCCGTTCACGTAGAAAACACTAGTTAAACAAAGAAAAACTATCCATAATAACTCGCTTCTAAATCAAATATTAATAAAAAGAGTACTCACGATCACAAAACATATAGTCAGGAGCGCCAGGGTACGGGTCTGATTGGGACAGAAAGCTGTACAGTCAGACGACGGTGGTGGTGGTGGTAGTATGATGTCAGTCAACGCCACCGCCAACACACGCAAAGCAACAACACTCGAAGACTCTTAAGGATGAATTTAGTTTAGCTTGGTTGAGTTATACAAGACACATACAATTTTGTTGTTACGTCTAGTAGAACGAGACAACTACTTATTTTTTTTTATATAACCAAAGTATAATCAATATTCACATGACAATATAGAAGAAAAAATCATATGGATGTTTTTTTTTTTCATACAAAATAATGGTCTGTAAATTGGTGCCAACTAAGGGATCTGTTGCGTGTCCGTAAAGTATATCTAAAATTACAAACCATGTTTATAGTTGTAGCTTGTCAGAGATCAGTGCCCCTCCTGCTGTCAACCTGCCACCTCGCACTGTTTTTATACCCCCTACGTCCTTCATCCCAGAACCTGGCGGAATGTTCAGCCAATCAGCCGTTGTTGGGAAAATTGGTGATGGTTTGGTTTGCGGTTGTTTGCTTGTGCCTTGTCAAAGTGTTGTGTTACAGAGACGTGACCGATCGCCCAAGCGGCTAACGAGTCGATCATTTGGTGAAGAGGATAAAGAAAAGTAAAGTAACACGGAAGAGAGGTGATGAGCTCTGGGAAGGTGAATGGAGTGGTCTCAAGACTTCCTTCCTCAGCCTGAGGGCATCGGTAAGAGAACCCTTTCATTTTTATTAGGTTTTGTCTGTATTATATTCTGTTGTTATTTGTTTATGTCTTATTGGTTTATGGTTCATGTTGGTATTATGTTAATATGTCTGGTGTTATTACTGTAGGAGTTTGAGATAAAGGTTTTTATGTTTCTTAGTAGGACTCTACCCCACGTCAAGGGCGGGCGTGAGAGACCTCATCCTCAATGTTCTAAAATCCTTATCCTCTAAGGCAGGGGTTTTCAAACTATGGGTCCTCGACCCTTCAGTGGGTCGCGAAATAAATAAATTGGGTCGCAAAATAAAAATGGGTCGCGAAAAAAAAAAAAAAAAAAATAAATGGGTCGCGAAAAATAAATAAGAAAATAAAATAAATGCACCATAATTTAGGTGTTATTGTAATGTACACCCACAGTCTAGGAAGCGACTGCAAGGAGAGCATTTCCTGATTCTTTCTTTACCTCTCATGTCATCCGTTTTGCGCATTTCATATCATTACAGTTAGGTTTAATGGGTCGCAATTCAAATTGTTGTTCTGGCTGTGGGTCGCAGTAAAAAAAGTTTGAAAAACACTGCTCTATGAACATATATCACCTGGCTTGACTAGTCGTGGGGACTCGCTGAAGCCAGTGGACTTAAGTTTTCAGGATCTCGGTTCAGTGGCGACCAGAAGTCTAACCCCGTCCCTTGTGTATGCTATTCGGGGGAGCTGGGACTCCACTGTACTGCA
>NW_024737068.1:2012852-2050993 GCF_018991925.1 Homarus americanus
GAAGTTACGTATTGCTACCCTACTATTAAAATTGTTACTGGTTATTTACTGATTACTAAAGTGTCCCTCTATCTACAACGTGAAATAAAGAAACACACACACACACACACACACACACACACACACACACACACACACACACACACACACACACACACACACACACACACACACACACACACACACACACACACACACACACACACACACACACACACACACACACACACACACACACACACACACACACACACACACACACACACACACACACACACACACACACACACACACACACACACACACACACACACACACACACACACACACACACACACACACACACACACACACACACACACACTCACAACAAACCCCCACCAACCCACTTCGATTACAAACTGCCATCCTGAGAAACGAAAAACGTCTGAAGGTCGCCTCATTGATTTCACTAAACGTCTGACCTAGTCGACCCAATATAATCATAACAAAGCCATTGACCTGGCTTGAGAAGTCTCATACCATGGCTTACAGACTTCCTCAGTGACTGACGCTGTTGCACGCTTCTGAGGGCTGTCTCCACCTTTCAGTCACTACACCTGTGGCGTCCCCTAAGGCACCAAGATGGGACTCACTTGCTTCCTTATGCTCATCAATGATGCCCCTGATATAGCCTCCCCTGCTCGCTGGAAATATGTCGACGACTCCACCATTGGGATCAGCGTCAACAATTCCGCTCCCAACTATACCGCCCTTCAGGATTTATTGAACAGTCTCCAAAACTGGGCCATCAACAACCATGTCACCATCAACCATACCAAGACAATGGTTATGCACATCAACCTCTCCTCCGACATTGTCCCACCTCCTTCCATTACCCTAGGTCCGAACACACTCCAGGTTGTAGATTCCACGAAGCTCCTCGGCGTCACCATAGACAACAACCTAAATTGGAAACCACACGTCAGTGAAGTTGTCAATCCAGTTTCCGTCTCCACCTCCTCTGCCGACTCAAGTCCCTCGGAGTTCCTGCACCTCCGAGCTCCCCAGTGTTTACACAACATTCATACTCCCAAGCTCACCTATGCCCTACCTGGTCTTCCTCCCTAAATGCCACACAACGTAAACACCTAGAAAAAGTGCAAAAGAGGGCATGCAAGATTATTCTCTCCCCTTCCTACTCCACATATCAAGAAGCGCTCAACACACTGACCCTTTCGACCCTCACTGACCATCACAACGACCTCATCTGCAAATTTGGTAAGAAGTTTCTACACCATCCCCGACACCGGCTCCTACTAACACCTGAGATCCCTTGTCCGAGAATTGCCAGCCCTGTATATTGTGCAATGAACCGATCGCCATGGAAACAGCCCAGTCTCAACCACGTAAAAAAATTATCAATAATATGTAATAAATCAGTGTATTCACTCCCAGTAAACACTGCTCCCTACACTGTCACTATGTTGAAATGAACTGTATTTTGAGCTGATCCCCATCTAAGTTACTATATGTCTTATTTGTGTCACTTATGTCACTTGTATATTATTTGTAATTCGTAACCCATTCCCCAAATATGTAACTGTATATTTTCAGCCTTCTGGCTGCCAAGCTCTTTCAATAAACCGTTAATTATTATTATTATTTATTATTACACACACACACACACACACACACACACACACACACACACACACACACACACACACACACACACACACACACACACACACACACACACACACACACACACACACATACACACACACATACACACACACACACACACACACACATACACATATATACACACATATACATACACACACACACACATACACACACACACACACACACATACATTCATTCATTTCCATTACTATAACATATATGCTTTTATAATGGCGTTTCTTCACAATATACACACGGCAGTACCGGTAAGTAACAAAGGACAGTACCCTCACTTAACTCACGACAGTACCGGTAATAAACAGCAGAAAAGTATCAGTAAGTAACGCAGGAAAGTAACGGTAAGGAAAAGAAGCCAATAACGGCAAGTAACATAAGACAGTGCCGGGAAGTAGGACCAGGAAAGTACTTAACTAATTGCTCCTTGACTTTATACCTGAACGTGTTTTCTATTGTTTGTTGTTTATTTCATTGTTTGTTTTGTTACTTGGTGTTTGTTTATTGTTAATTTGTTTATATTGTTTGTTGTTTGGTGTATTTTTTGCTCTGTTTATTGTTTATTGATTTATATGTTACTTTGTTTTAATGTTTGTTGTTTGTTTCTTTGTTAATTGTTTCTTGTGTGTGTGTGTGTGTGTGTGTGTGTGTGTGTGTGTGTGTGTGTGCGTGCGTGTTGGTGACTCTTAGTTATATATTCTGAGTAATATTTGTAAATAATAATAATAATAATAATAATAATAATAATAATAATAATAATAATAATAATCATAATCATAATAACAATAAAATTAATTATTATAATAATAATAATAATAATAATAATAATAATAATAATAATAATAATAATAATCATAATCATAATCATAATAACAATAAAATTAATAATAATAATAATAATAATAATAATAATAATAATAATAATAATAATAATAATAATAATAATAATAATAATAATAATAATAATAATAATAATAATAATAATACACACTTATAAACCTCACAGTACAACACTAAGCTGCTGCATCACACTGTCTACACCCACCACCAATGACTGTCAAAACGAAGACTTGCTCCTGGGGCGGGATATTCCTTTCAGTAATGAGGAAATGACCAAGTGTTCTTACTCCTTACGTCAGTTGACATCATCATATCCCCGTCGAGTGCAAGTCACGGACTGTTTCATGCGCTGTATCTCACATAATGTCGTAGCGGTGGCGGTCAGCAGCGGAGTAGCCGACCGTCATGCAGGCCGTAGTTATCCCCGCCACCACCAGAGCGCACCACCCTCCCGTCACCCATCGGCTGCCACCTACCACCACACACTCCAACTCCCTCAACTTGTGTTATGATTACGCCCCGTGTTTGTGTGTCTATGTACTCACGCTGAATTTATACATACATTCTGATAATATTCCTCTATTATGTATCCTTTGGGGCTTTACTGCTCTTCATTATACAGTAAACGCTACAAAATTAACACCAATTATATAAGAACTTGAATGTTATGTTGATGCAAGGGATTTAAACCGAATAAACTTGATGGAGTTTGAACGAGAATAAATAAGTCATGAGAACAAGAGAATAATTATCTACTGTTATCATTTCTTTCTTTCTCTTCGTTTATCTCTCTCTCCCTCTCTCTCACACACACGCTATTTATCTTCTTCCTTATCATCCTCTATATCTCTCTCTCTCATTTTCCTTCTTTTTCTTTCATTGTTTTCTTTCTTTCATGTATTCAATAGTATCCATAATTTCGTCTGTCTGTCTGTGTCTGTCTGTCTGTCTGTCTGTATCTGTCTGTCATCGAGTGTTAATTATTCTTCCTTTACTCCTTCCCTCCCTCCTCTTCCACTCTCTCCTCTCAATTACCTCCTCTTCCCTCCCCCTTTCTCCCCTCCTCCCCTCTATTCCCCCCTTCTCTCCCATCTCCCCCCCTTTATTCCCCCCTCTTCTTCATCACCTTCTCTCCCTCCTTCCCCCTTTTCTCCCATCTCCCCATTTCCTCCCCCATCTCCTCCCCGTTTCTCTCGCATCACCCATTTTCCAACCCTGTCTCCCCCACCATATCCTCATCTTCCCACAACCTCCCCCTCCACACACCCCCTTCCCTCCCTACACTCCCCCCCCCACCACACACAGACCGCCACCTCTCGTCTTCGCCAGCCTGCCGTCACGTGTTCCGCCAGGCGTTAAGGTGGATGGTTGTGTGAAGGCGTTTGAAAGACTCTATCGTAATACAATCATGTTATCAAGACCTCACGCCCATTACTTTCGTCTCTGTCAGTCTCGGGAGGCGATCTACTCTCTCGTGTGTGTGTGTACGTTAAACCTGTGTCGGTGTATATGAGTGTTAGGTATACATACATACATACATACATAAATACATACATACATATACTGTATTTGTCACCATAATACACCTAACATACCCAAGCTACTTCACCCTCGGCCCCTATCCTCAACCCTAGACTATGATAAACACTTCGTGGGTATCGTAGACTTAGAGGGTATCGTAGACTTAGAGGGTATCGTAGACGGGTCAGTTGAGGTAGATGTTCTCAAAGTCTTTATGGTAAGGTGAGAGGACAGACAACAGTACACTGCCTTGTTTATATTCCAGATCATGGTTGTAGAAGCAGTGACACACGTGAAATTGTAGTGAGATTCAGTTTTCTTTTGGTCTATACTGTTTGTCTATCTGTTATTCTGTCTGTCTGTCTGTTATTTTGTCTGTCTGTCTGCCTGTCTGTCTGTCTGTCTGTCTGTCTGTCTATCCGCGTTACCCTCATCGCCAGCGGAGTTCCACAAGGCTCCCTGCTGGGTCCGCTTATTTTGGGTGAGCTATGTATAACGGGCGCTCCCATCACCATTAAATCTTGTTGCCACCGTTACCAAGAGATGTTCCCAACTTTAGTAATGACCTTCAACATGTGTTTCTTGACCCTAAAGATGAGGTCAAGTTAGTTAACCTGATCTTCAACCATCATAATGTTTATCTAACCACTTACAACAGCAACACTAACAGCCTTTAAAACCCATAGAGACAAATCGTTATACTTACTATTGACTATTACTGCTAAGGAAATATATTGACTGGTGTGATGACAAAGACACAACTAACAAGGCGGCGAGAATAATTTCCATCATTCACCATAGCAACAAGTTCGTACTGATACTTAAGTTGAGTTTGATGTGATTGAATAGGTCAGTGATAGAATGCTGAGCTCCTGTACAACACCCAAGACTGGTAAATGTAAACAGTGATTCGACAGGTGACCAGACAGACGTTCAAACTCTAAACCAATAAATATGGGACCAAACAGCAAACAGATCTGAGTCTTAGATTGGACAAATAGATGGTACCTAACCTAACCTAACCTAACCTGACCTAACCTAAGCAAGATACAGATGAAAAAGAATTAGGTATTGTCAATAATGTCAAATCGAATATTAAAATTTATTGAAGGAAGTTATGGAGGGGGCACACACACACACACACACACACATACACACACATACACACATACATACATACATACATACATACATACATACATACATACATGCATACATACATATATATACGTACAAATGTTCAGCATACGTGTCGGAATGTTGCTTAAGTGTTATTAAGTGATAATGACAGTGTGGTAAGCTAAAAGATGTTGGCAGGCATTGACCCCGAGTCCTGTAGGTCTTAGTGTGGCTATGTCGTGTATGTCTCTCTCTCTCTCTCTCTCTCTCTCTCCAAGATAAACATTCACAAGTGTCGGGACATAATTGAGTTGAATGTGACCAAGTTTGCTTGATGCGCCGTGTTACTGTTACTACCATTGTTACCACTATTACCACTGTTACTACTACCACTACTATAAGTATTACCACTATTGCTACTACCACTATTTCTACTACCACAACTATAACAATTACCATTATTACTACTACCACTATTACTATTATTACTACTATCACTATTACTACTACAGTACCACTATACTAGCCACTGCTACCACTATCACTACTACCACTACTATAAGTATTACCACTATTACTACTACCACTACTACTCCAATTACTACTACTACTTTTTTTTATTAATGGTCTCCAGCCTCCCCCAATAGCCACACCTTCGCCGCCATTTTATTACCTTAATATTAAATATCCTAATACATAAGTAGCTATCCTAGCTGTGTTGAGTTAGTTGAGCCGCAGATCTACCACAATTGCTACTACCACTATTACCTCTACCACTCCCGCCATCGCTGCTAACTCAATCTTTACTACCACCATGAAAAAAAACAGCAATAACAACGCAAAAAGAAAATAACAACAACAATAACAAACAAAGAACAATAACAAAACAACAACAACATTTATAACCACAGTATTAACAAAAACAAACACAAATATTATTGTGACTTAAAATTAGAGTTTTTTATTTTATTTCTTTACTTGTATTCATGTAGACAACAAACAACAACAACAACAATAACACTTTCCACTGTTATTACACAGGACAAAGGTTCAAACGACTCACTCTCATGGACTCCTTCCCTCCAACACTCCTACAACTACTTCCTCATCCTCTCCCACAACCCTCCCTCCATTACTCCCCCAACATTCCCTCCCTCAAACATTCTCCCACAATTCTCCCTCCACCCCTCCTCCTCCTCACTCCCTCCCCTCCCCTCCTCCCCTTCCCCAACCTCTCCCCTCCCCAACCCTCTCTCCTCCTAACCTCTCCCCTCCTTAACCCTCTCCTCCTCCCCTTCCCACATCCTCTCTCTCCCACCCTTCCTCCTCCCCTTCCCACAACCTCCCTCCCAACCTCTCCTCTCCCCCAGCCTCCTCCTCCCTTCCCCCACCCCTTCCTCCTCCCCTCCCACAGCCTCTCCTCCCCTCCCCCGCCTCCTCCCTCCCCCAGCCTCTCTCCTCCCCTCCCACAACCCTCTCTCCTCCCCTTCCCCCAACCTCCCCTCCCCCTCCCCAACCCCTCTCCCCTTCCCCCAGCCCTCCTCCCCTCCCACCCTCTCTCCTCCCTCCCCAACCTCTCTCTCCCTCCCAGCCTCCTCCCCTCCCCAACCCTCTCTCCTCCCCTCCCCAACCTCCTCCCCTCCCCACCCCCCGCCTCCCCTCCCACAACCCTCTCTCCCCTCCCCAACCTCCTCCCTCCCACAACCCTCTCCTCCCTCCCCAACCCTCTCTCCTCCTCCCACAACCCTCCTCCTCCCCACCCTCTCTCCTCCCCTCCCAACCCCACTCCCTCCTTCCCCAGCCTCCTCCCCTCCCCAACCCTCTCTCCTCCCTCCCCTAACCTCTCTCCTCCCCTTCCCACAACCCTCCTCCCTCCCACAACCCTCTCCTCCCCTCCCACAACCCCTCTCTCCTCCCCTCCCAACCCTCTCCTCCTCCCACAATCCTCTCTCCTCCCTTCCCACAACCCTCCTCCTCCCATCCCTCTCTCCTCCCCTCCCCAACCCTCTCTCCTCCCCTCCCCCAGCCTCTCTCCTCCCTCCCACAACCTTCCTCCCCTCCCCAACCCTCTTTCCTCCCCCTCCCCACAACCCTCCTCCCCTCCCCAGCCCTCCTCCCTCCCAACCCTCTCCTCCTCCCTTCCCCTACCCTCCTCCCCTCCCCAATCCTCTCTCCTCCCCTCCCCCAACCCTCCCCCTCCCCAACCTTCTCTCCTCCCCTCCCAACCCTCCTCCCTCCCCACAACCCTCTCTCTCCCCTTCCCCACAATCCTCCTCTCCTACAACCCTCTCTCCTCCCCTTCCCCAACCCTCCCTCCTCCCTTCCCTAGCCTCCTCTCCCCCAACCCTCCTCCCTCCCACCCTCTCTCCTCCTCCCAACCCCTCTCTCTCCCCTCCCCTTCCCTCTCTCCTCCCTCCCCAACCTCTCTCCTCCCCTCCCCAACCCTCTCTCCTCCCTCCCCAACCCTCTCTCCTCCCCTCCCCAGCCCTCTTTCCTCCCCTCCCACAACCCTCTCTCCTCCCCTCCCAACCCTCTCTCCTCCCCTTCCCACAACCCTCCTCCTCCCCAACCTCTCCTCCCCTCCCACAACCCTCTCCTCCACTTCCCCAACCCTCTTTCCTCCTCCCCACAACCCTCTCTCTCCTCCCCTCCCCAACCTCTCTCTCCCCTTCCCACAACCCTCCTCCCTTCACAATCCTCCTCTCCTACAACCCTCTCTCCTCCCCTTCCCAACCCTCCCTCCTCCCCTTCCCACAACCTTCCTCTCCACAACCTCCTCCCCTCCCCACAACCCTCTCTCCTCCCTTCCTCCCCAACCCTCCCCCTTCCTCCTACACGCACCTGTCACCTCTTCATATAAGGGTAATACAAGATGGCGTTTTACTCCATTATCGCGTGGGGGCATCGTTCTAATTACTGTTCCTTCTTCCTCACCCTCCTCTCCCCTCCTCCTTCCCCAGGTCGTTGACACGGAATAAGGAGGAGATAACAACCGATAACGCAATAACCAATCAGAGATAAGACGATATGAGACGTGAGAGATATGGAGATTCTCACTGGAGGACTTGAGGGGGAGGAGGAGGCGAGGAGGGGGGAGGAGGGAAGGAGGAGGGGAAGGAGGAGGAAGGAAGGAGCAACATGTACCAGGCCGCTGCCTTGGGGAGCTCTGGATCACCTGGGTCAGGTTGATGGGGACAGAAATGGTTATGTGAGTCTTGGTGGTGAATGGTATTATGTTGTTTGTTTGTCTGTCTGTGTATCTCTCTATCTGTCTGTCTGTCTGTCTGTCTATCTGTTTGTGTGTCTGTATATCTATCTAGCTGTCTGTCTGTTTGTCTGTTTGTCTGTATGCTTCTGTCTCTATCTCTATATCTATCTCTGTCTATTTCTGTCAGTGTGTCTCTGTCTTTGTCTCTATCTCTGTCTGCCTGTGTCTATTTCTGTCTGTCTGTCTGTCTATAGTATATTTTCCTGCCTTCTACTTTAAGTAGATATATCTAGTTACATTCTACTCACCCAATAAAGGTCAAAGGTCAGAGGTCACAGAAGAGTAAGTGAAATATGATTGGCCAAGACCATAGACTTATATCCACTCAAAGACAGACCTTCTACAGTGGTTAAGATCAGATATTTATTGATTATATTTAGTTATTCTTAAACACTTCTTTACTGACATGACTGATGGAAT
Source organism: Homarus americanus (assembly GCF_018991925.1). Taxonomy (NCBI): domain Eukaryota; kingdom Metazoa; phylum Arthropoda; class Malacostraca; order Decapoda; family Nephropidae; genus Homarus; species Homarus americanus. Next base: position 2,021,707 of record NW_024737068.1, read on the forward strand.
GTTCGAAGGTTTTTTCTATACATTTGAGGACAACCTAACCACACACAACATAACATAGGTGGTTGATAAGGTTATATTAATTATTTATTAATGAAGACCAGCCATGTTGTTTGCTGTTTAGGATCGATGAAATTGAAGGGGTCATTATGTGTGTGTGTGTGTGTGTCCTTCACTCTCTCTCTCTCCCTCACTCTTTCTCCCTCCCCTCCCTCCCTCCGGCTGTGTGCTATACATGAAATTATATAACACCAATCAACCGTGGACACCTGTACAGCACCGCTCTCTATCTGCACACATTTCTGATATTTTTCCTTCTGTCTATCCTGCTCCATCCTGCCCCAGTGTCTATCCTGCCTAAGCGTCTATCCTGCCCTAGCGTCTATCCTACCCAGTGTCTATCCTACCCAGTGTCTATCCTGTTCCGGTGTCTATCCTGCCCCAGCGTCTATCCTGCCCAGGCTTTATCCTGGTTACCAGGTTGTTCTGCCCCTTGTCTCATAGAGGGGGGAGGGAAGGGGAAAGGGGTGAAAAGGGGGATGGAGGAGGGAAGGAGAGGAAGAAAGAGAAAGAAGGGAAGCGAAAGATAAAGAGGGGAAAAGGAAAACGAAAAAGAGAGGAAGGAAGGAAGAAAGGGGAAAAAAGAAGGGGAAGTGAAGAATGGGGAGGGAAGGAACAGACCAAGAAAAAAAATAAAGGAAACGAAAAAGAAGAAGAAAGAAGAAGAATAAAGAAAGAATGAAAACAAAAGAGAAATAAAAGCCGAGAGAATAATGGCTCATTTACAAACTAATTTACATCAATCAACAACAATTATTTTTTTTACTAGTCATCAAAATATCCGTAAAAAAGATAACTTATAATCCTCAAACATCCAGACGATCACAACCATGAGTTATTATTGAACATTATAAACTCTCGTCTCTTTTATTCATCTCCTTTATTCTCTTTCAGACGTATTTTCACTGTCTTATTTTCACTAAAGTTTAAAAAAATTACAAAAAAAATGGATTTGTAGTTATAGTGGAGTAAATTTCTGTCAATTATAGGTGTGTTCTTGTAATATGTAAATTATTAAATAATATATAATACGTACTGTGTCTGTTCGTAATTATACCTTAGGTTTGACCGTGGTGTAGTTGTACGTACAAATATCTGGTACTTTTGGGGATGTGGGTTCGTATCTCACACACTCAACCACGTCCCGGAATTGTTTTTATGTAAATAATAATAATAATAATAATAATAATAATAATAATAATAATAATAATAATAATAATAATAATAATAATAATAATAATAAAATAATAAAACAAACAAAAACACCACAACCAACAACAACAAACAAACAAACAAAAACAAAAACAGAATAAACCAAATCGTATCTTCACAGTTCACTCACAAATTTGCCAGAAACATTTATATAAAATTAGTGAGTGAATGCCTTTGAGGTTCGGATTACTGATGATTTATGAGGTGACCAAAACGGCCCCACCCTGTGACCAAAACGGCCCCAATGTGACCAAACAGCCCCACCCTGTGACCAAAACGCTCCACCTGTGACCAAAACAGCCCCACCCACTGGCCAAAACAGCCCCACCTGTGACCAAAACGGCCCCACCCTGTGACCAAAACGGCTCACCCTGTGACCAAAACAGCCCCACCCTGTGACCAAAACAGCCCCACCCTGTGACCAACAGCCCCACCTGAAAACAGCCCCACCCTGTACCAAAACCCTGTGACCAAAACAGCCCCACCTGTGACCAAAACGGCCCCACCCTGTGACCAAAACGGCCCCACCCTGTGACCAAAACAGCCCCACCCTGTGACCAAAACAGCCCCCACCCTGTGACCAAACAGCCCCACCCTGTGACCAAAACAGCCCCACCCTGTGACCAAAACAGCCCCACCCTGTGACCAAACAGCCCCACCCTGTGACAAAACAGCCCCCACTGTAACCACAGCCACCCTGTGACAAAACGGCCCCCTGTAACCACAACGGCCCCACCCTGTGACAAAACAGCCCCTCATGACCAAAACGAGCCCCACCCTTGTGACCAAAACGGCCCCCCTCCCTGTGACCAAAACGGCCCCACTGTACCTAGCAGCCCCACCCTGTGACCAAAACGGCCCCACCTGTGACCAAAACGGTCTAACTCTCTAACCTAACCAATACTGAGCATGATAGCAGCCATGTTGAGTCTGAGTTGGCTGGGTTACTAACCAGAAGTGGTACTTCTGGTTAGTTACATGGCAGCTATCATGCTCAGTTTTGGTTTGAGTTTAGACCGGCTAATCACACAATGGGTCTAGAAATGAACAGGTAATTGGGCCGTTTTCGAATGAACCGTTTTGTCTCAAACTCGTTTATTCTCTTATGTTTGGTGCTGTGTTTGATTCTCTCTCTTACTGTAACTACCATCTTCTTTCCCTCTCTCTCTCTCTCTCTCTCTCTCTCTCTCTCTCTTCCTGAAGCTGTGGAAGCAAAAACAGTACTGGGCTTTAAAATGGTTTCAAGAACAATGTATGGCCCACTGGCCGAGTAGCAGAGAAAATGGCCCAAACCAGAACGGCCACTCTAACCACAACGGCCCCACCCTGTGACCAAAACAGCCCCACTGTAACCACAACGGCCCCACCCTGTGACCAAAACAGCCCCACCCTGTGACCAGGCCCCACCTCACACAACGGCCCCCACCCTGTGACCAAAACAGCCCTGAACCTGTGATCAAAACAGCCCCACCTGTGACCAAAACAGCCCCCTCCATACAACGGCTCCACCCTGTGATCAAAACAGCCCCACCCTGTGACCAAACAGCCTCTAACAACAGCCCCCTGTGATCAAAACAGCCCCACCCTGTGACCAAACAGCCCCTCCTTCCCAACAGCTCCACCTGTGATCAAAACATCACCTGTGAAAAACATCACCCCTAACCACAACAGACCCCACCCTGTGATCAAAACAGCCCCCACTGTAACCACAACGGCCCCACCCTGTGATCAAAACAGCCCCCACCTGTGACCAAAACACCCCTGTAACCGGCACCCACTGTGATCAAAACAGCCCCACCCTGTGACCAAAACGGCCCCACCCTGGTGCAAAACGCCCCACCCTGTGACCAACGGCCCCACCCTGTGACCAAACGCCCCCACCCTGTGACCAAAACACCCACCTGTGACCAAAAACACCCCCACCCTGTGACCAAAATGGCCCCACCTGTGACCAAATGGCTAACTCTAACCTAACAACAAGTGGCAACTGTCAAATGTAAACGATGTAAACATTGGACCAAACAACAGTTGCAACTTCTGGTTTGAATTAGTTTCGTTTAGTTTTGGTTTGGTTGGGTTTGGATTAAGTTAGGCCGTTTTGGTCTCAGGGAAGAGCCGTTTTAATCGAAATGAGTCATGTTTTGAATAGAGTGAACATTGGTTAAAAGTGAAGACCGATGTTTCTGGGGTGAGGCATTGTCTGAGTGAGCCGTTATGTGAGGTGTGACTGAGAAACTCGTTAATTACAGTGAACTGTTGTTCCTGGGAAGACGTTTTGTGACCACAGGTGAGACGTTTTGATCACAGGGTGCCTGAGATGAGGCCGACCAATCTGAGGTGGGGCCGTTTTGGTTGAGGTGGGACGTTTGAGGTCCCATGGGGTGAGGCCGTTTGATCAGGGTGGGGCCCTTTTGGGAGTGAGACGTTTTGATCACAGGGTGAGCCGTGTGGTTAGAGTGAGGCCGGTTTGGTCACAGGGTGGGGCTTTTGAATCTGAGGTGGGGCCGTTTTGAGATGGGGCAGTTTGTCACAGGGCTTTGACAGGGTGGGGCCGTTGTGGTTAGAGTGGGGCCATTCTGGTTTGGGTTTTTTAGATTGGGGCCGTTTTGGTCACAGGAGGGTGCCGTTTTGTCTCGAAACCCACTGGCCACCCTCCCTCGGCCTGGCCACCTCTAGTTTGGGTGGGTGACCATCAGGGTAAATAAAGGTAAATGTATCAATTTGCATTATATGAAGCCTGATGGAGCATATATGAATCCGTAGGTTAATCCCCCAATTAACCGAGTTGTTCACATATATTAGATATTGGGGTTTTAGTAACGAAACCCAATTGAAGTTCCTTGTTTTATTATAAATGGATTATGTCTATAATTCCTGAGTGTAGATCAACTGTAAGTTCCACTATTTATGAGTGAACGAAGAAGAGGACGGCGTTTATGTAAATATAAACGTAGATCACGTCCGTTCGATATTAGATGGTGTGAGTGACTGAGCTAGGAGCGTCGCCCCTGGTGCGTACTTACATAGATGCTGACATATGGGCTTGTCCCTCTTGGGAAAGCTACCGTTCACGTGTTCAACTCATGTCTCACTCATAGACAGTGGAAAGTTACAGAGTGGTGAATCTGAATATAAGATCAGATGTATTGACCCATTTATATAATATGTTCTGTTGATGAGACAGGGGCCCATTACATCTCTATTATCTAATGTTGCAACGAATAAACCACAAACCAAGAAAATAACACACGCACGCACGCACACACACGCACGCACACACACACACACACGCACACATCCGAAGACAGCCAATCAGAGAGCTGCGCAGGAGAACCTGCCGCATATATAAGGGGATGAGAAGACCCAGGAGCTGACAATCTCAACAACAACAACCCAGGAGCTTCTAAACTTGGAAAAAACCAAGGAGTCACACTTGGCCTGACAACCTCGTAGTCTACACTGCTCCTCCAACGCCTCCTGCCATCCATAATGGTCAGTGACAACACGATGTTTGTCATTTGGTTTGTTGTACTTGTGTCCTGTATATTAAGTTATAATGTATATTTCGTGTACTGTGATGGTACTTGAGTTAATGTAAGGTGTACCCACAGCTGCGCCTGTTGGTAGTAATGACCGTCGTGACGGTGGCTCTTGGCTCTAGCATCGACCATCCTAGCACTCCCAGCTGTGTCTTCTGGTGCAATTACCCAGCCGCTGTCAACGCTGGTGCCCTCTACTGCTGCATTAATTCAAACCATAAATTTGTCGAAAATACAAGTCTAGGTCAGTGTTAACTAATGGTTTTTATACATTGGTACATGTTAATATATAACTTGATGAATAACATATATTTTTTTTTATATATACTTATTTAGAGCAGAGATTAATAACCTTTCATTTTTTTCTTTAGCAACCCATCCAGGCAATGTGCAGCCTATACCGTCTGCACATTCGCACCGTTCGATCCTATCGTAAGTTTACTATTACTTTTATTTCATTATTTATGATGCTTTTCTATAAGTCACTAATTATATTAAGGTTGGGTAATCGAAGTTTTCTTAATAATAAACCCCAAAAGGCGCCAAATTTCTTTGTACAAAAAAGAACCAATTAAACTAAGCTGTCTTGTTGTTTTATATAAAATGTGAAGATTATCACGAATATTTTCTTTCTGTTCAGTAAGTAAAAGAGTTATTATTACAATATTCTAATGTATCTTTCTCACACCTGAACAGAGATGCGGTCATGATGACTATTGTCTCTACCATGAAAAATGCTGCTATGACGCCTGTCTGAAACACCACACCTGCAAGGCTTCACGTCCCCATTAACGCCTTGCACAAGATCACACCGACTGTTCCACCCGCTGCCCATCTCGGCGTCACACCTAAAACAATTATCATATAAACAACGCCAATACGAGCACTCAGCAGCCAGACGTTCCTCCCCACCCAGTAATGCAGTTGTCTCAAAATGGAACTTGTAACTGGAACGTGATCCACTTGAGTACCACCAAATATTACACTTGTGTTATTATTGCTGTTATTATGTATTGGTGGTGCTCTTCAAGTTTGTAATATTCGCTGTTCATTAGAGGAGTTTATCTTGCAATAAAGTTGTTGCCTTCAGTTCAAAAGTTTCAATTCCACTAACACATATTATGAGCGGCATTGTATCATGAAATCAATGTTATGGCTGGTAGTTGTAGATCAGCCGATAAGGTAACAACAAAACCTGTCTGGTTTTGCCCAGGCATGTATCCAGACATGTGTCCAGGCTGGGGAATAATACCTTGCCAGGACACTACTCCCTAAAACCTTTATTAACAGGTGCAACAACCATAACGCTACGGGTTCCTTCTACAGTTTTACGACAATGTTATGGCATTAATAAATTAACTAATCAACTAGTACACCGGGGACAATAACCTGTTGTTTTTACCTGTACGTATTGATCCCATTGTCTGTGTGTCACCAAGCATGATTACATTTACTCAGTTCTAATCAAAGATGAGAAAGATCTCTGTGTAACAGTCACTATATCTCTCAATAGCTATATATTTGTAATAGCTTCCAGACACAGTCGGCTGTTTCTCACCTAACATACGTTTATAACACCTCGAGCCTGAACCTGTCATCACATCACCTGTATAGTATTTCCAGAAATAATAACTGTTGGATCAAGTCCCAAAATCAACCTTAATACATTTGTAACAATTGTAAGAAATAATAATAATGCCAAGGTAACGGGAAGTGTCCAATAAAAACAAATGACTATCAGTGTCCTGACCGGGAGGTTAAGCAGTCAAGTAACCACATGTGTCCTATAGCTATATATAACTGATCCTCCCTCATGCTAGTGGCCCACATAACTGATCCTCGTGGTTGTGGCCCACATATAATGGTCAGACCATGTCCCAGTACATATGAACATAAGAATTGGGGAAACTGCAGCGGGCCTATTGGCCCATACTGGGCAGTTCCATTTACACCCAACCCCTTTTGCTCATATTTCCATCCAACCTATGTTTGAAGCTATCCAGCGTATTCGAGTTAATGATGATATTTGGAAACTTGTTCCACTCGTCCACTACTCTATTTCCAAACCAATGTTTACCTATTTCGCGCCTAAATCTAAATTTGTCTAATTTAAAACCATTGTTACGAGTTCACTCCTGGTTGGATAATTTGAGTACCTTTGTAATGTCTCCTTTGTTCAACCTTGACTTCCATGTACTCTATCATGTCGCCCCTCACTCTACGTCTCTCGGGGGGAGTGCAAATTAAGATGCTTTAACCTGTTTCTGTACTCAAGGTTCCTTATACCCGGGATTAGCCTTGTCATTCGCCTCTGAACTCTTTCCAAGGTTTCTATATCCATTCTGTAATACGGTGACCAGAATTGAACTGCGTAATCCAAGTAAGGTCTCACAAGCACAAGATATAGTTTTAAGATGACCTCGCTAGTCTTGTAACTAACACTCCTTTGTATGAACCCAAATACTTTATTAGCCTTGTTTCGAGCAAATACACATTGTTTACTTGGCTTAAGATTCCTATTTATCATTACTCCTAAATCTTTCTCGCAGTCGGATTCTCAATAACATCGTTGTTCATCTGGTATCTGGGTTTCCCTGTTTACATCTCCTATACTGAGTACTTTACATTTGTCCACATTGAATTTCATCTGCCATTTTTCAGACCATTTGAAAAATTTGTTTAGATCTTCCTGTAGTTTTGCGGAGTCCTCGTCAGATTTAATTACACGCCCTATTTTAGTGTCATCAAGTAATCTAGAGTCAAGTTGTGGAGTCTACAGGGACGGACATAAACTGAATCCACATATAAACATGGTAGAGTAATGTCCTTTGAAGTGCTTATAAATATTCTGTAATATAAACTATACTATTATAAACGTTCTAATCCATCATGGTAAGTTACGCGTGGGTGACGTCGTTGGAACACCTCGAAACCCAAACAGAATTGCAATGCTCCATGAGAGTTGGATCATTCAGTTATGAAACTTGGGACAGTTGGAGGCTGTGTGTTACCTAATGTTTTGGGAAACGTTTACTTGTGTAATATAACTATTTTCCTTCTTTATTTACTCACTCTTTCTCTGACCTAGTTCAGTTGCTACCTGACCTAGCTTGGAGAAGGACGTGCCCCTAAGTGCTCGCGTTAGTGACCAGAGGAAATGGCCGCCTTGGATCGTTGTGTTGTGGGGGAAGAAGAGCTGAGTGTGAGGAAAGACGACCTCCTGGCCACTCTGTTAAGTCAGTTGGAGCAGTTGAGGAGAGAGATGGACGCTCTAAAGGGGAAGAACGAAGCCCTCAGGACTGAACTCCTTCAGGTAGGTGTCCTGCCTAGCAGGACACCTGCGAAGGAGGAGCAGGCGTGAAGAGTGGTTGTCTCTAAGGGGACTAGGGTCAGGCTCAGGAAAGCTGACCATGGTGTGGAGTGCAGTAACCCTTACCAGGTGTTGGAAGAAGCTGGCGGGGAAGAGAAGAGGAAGGACGAGGAAGAGAAGATGCAAGACGGTGTGGTGCCAGGGGAGGAAAGGGCAGTTGTACAAACCCTGCCCAGTGGTAAAGTCATGGTAGTTGGGGACAGCCAGGTGAGGTTATTAGATAGGACTTTTTGCGCAAGAGATATGAAACGTAGGACTAGGGTGTATTTTCCTGGGGCTGGGATAGGGCATGTAGCTGAGAGGATAGATAGGGTTTTTTCAGGGGAGGGTACCAATCCAGTAGTGTGTCTTAGTGTGGGAGGAAACGACAGAGGAAAGGTTAGGAGTAAGGAACTTTTCAAGAGGTATAGGGAGGCGCTAGGGAAGATTAGAGATAGGGGAGGGATCCCGATAGTATGTGGTGTCTTGCCTAGAAGAGGGGTTGGTCGTGAATGGCTGTCCAGGGCAATTGCTATAAATTGCCGACTGGAAAAACATTGTGGGAGTCAAAAAACAAGCAGGTCCTGGGAAGTAAAATTGGTTACTAAGGACAAGGGGTAAAACAGGACCAGGGAAGGGTAGGTTTAAATGTATACTATACAAACAGTAGGAGCGTTAGAAATAAAATAGACTTGCTGAGAGCGGTTGTATGTACCGAGAATGTAGACGTCATAGCAATCACTGAAACTTGGATGAATCTGGCGAGCAAAATTTTTTTATCAGAGTACCACATAGAAGGGTACAACCTTTTTCACAAGGACAGGGAAGGTAGGAAGGGGGGAGGGGTCGCACTCTTCGTCAAGGATACGTTAAAATGTTGTATTAATAATTCAATAAAGGGTGAAATAGGAACCGAGTCTGCATGGGTAGAAATCACGGAAGAAAGAAAAAAAACTAATTATGGGAGTGATTTACAGGCCCTCAAGTCTTGGGAAAGAAGCAGCTCAGCCCATATGGCAGGAAATGAGTAGGGCAGCAAAATATAACAACCTGTGCATTATGGGGGATTTCAACTTCAGAAATTTTGACTGGGACAACATTGTAGGTGACTATGAATCTGAAGACTTCCTAGATGCAGTACAGGACAATTCTTTTAAACAACTAATTACAGAACCTACGAGAGGTGACAATATATTAGACTTAGTATTAACAAATAAAGAAAATATTATCAGAGATATCACAGTAGGGGAAGAACTAGGTAACAGTGATCACAGAGAAATCAGGTTCACCCTAAATTGGGAAACGAAAAACAATGACAATATGGTCAGAGTCCCAAACTTTCGGTTGGCGGATTATCAGGGGTTAAGAAGGTACCTCGGTGAGGTCACCTGGGAACAGTCAGGTCAGTCCCCAGTAGGAACAGGTTAGGTCACATGTGACACCACAATTGATCATGACTATAATATATTCACTCGTATACTATGTAAAGCACAAGAACAAAATGTACCATACAGAAAAATTAGGTCAAATAAGAATGAGCCAAGGTGGATGACAAGAAAACTTAAACATGACATAGGAATAAGGAAAGGAATTTATAGGACATTAAAGGGAGGGGAGGAGCAGCTCAGAAATAGGTATAATGAACTATCTAGGAATGTTAAGAAAAATGTAAGGAAAGCAAAGAGATACTATGAAATCAGAATAGCAAGAGAATCCAAGGCGAATCCCAAGGGATTTTTCAGGTATATAGAACAAAGGTCAAGGACAAAGTTGGGCCTTTAAAGTCAGGGCGGGGGGAAGTGATCGATGGCAGTGAAGAAATAAGCAAAGTTTTCACAGAAGAAATTCGCGAGGAAATTCCAGACGTGGAACTGATATTTAGGGAAAAGGAGGAAGAGAAATCAAAGAATATCATTATCAGAGAAGAGGATGTTTTTACGAGGATAAATAAATTAAAGAAGACAAAATCCCCAGGGCCGGATGAAATTTTCCCTCGAGTCTTGAAAGAATGTAGGGAACAGATTAACAGACCCCTTGTAAATTTATTTACAAAATCATTAGACACGGGAGTTGTGCCAGACTTGTGGAAACAGGCAAATGTAGTACCCATATTCAAAAAGGGAGACAGAGCATCAGCGTCAAATTACCGGCCGATCAGTTTGACGTCAGTAGTGGGGAAATTTCTTGAATCAATTATAGCAGATAGCATCCGATCGCATTTAGAGAAAAGCAAATTAATCTACGACTCTCAACATGGGTTTACAAAGGGAAAATCTTGTCTAACAAATCTGCTGACGTTTTTAGGAAAGTCTTCGAGGTAGTAGATAATGACGAAAATTACCATGTTATTTACTTAGACTTTAGCAAAGCATTTGACAGAGTACCGCATCAGAGGCTTCTGAGAAAAATTAAGGCTCATGGTATCGAGGGGAAAGTTTTAAATTGGATAAAATCATGGCTCACCGATAGAACGCAGAGGGTCAGCTTAGATGGTGTTAAATCTGAGTGGGCCGTGTAACCAGTGGGGTTCCCCAGGGGTCAGTACTAGGACCACTCTTGTTCATAATCTACATAAACGATCTAGATACTGGGATCAGCAGTGACATAAGAAAGTTTGAGGATGACACCAAAATAGGGCGGCAGATTAATTCAGGGCAGGATGCAAATGCACTACAGGAGGATCTAAATAAACTGCAGGGGTGGTCTGAAAAATGGCAAATGAAATTCAACACCAGCAAGTGCAACGTACTTAATATTGGAAGAACAAATACTGACAATGTATACAGCCTTAACAACATCAACCTAGAGAAGTCGACTTGTGAAAGAGACCTAGGGGTACTTGTAAGCCCGGACCTACTGCCTAGAAAACAGTGCGTTAATGTTCGAAATAAGGTAAACAGAGTAGTGGGTTTTATATCAAGAAGTGTAAGTAATAAGAGTGCAGAAGTCTTATTGCAACTATATCTTGCGCTAGTCAGGCCGCACCTCGATTATGCGGTTCAGTTCTAGTGCCCTTATTATAGAATGGATATCAATTCACTAGAGTCGGTGCAGCGAAGAATGACGAAAATGATTCCGGAACTTAGAAACCTTCCATATCAGGATAGGTTAAAGAAACTAAACTTACAATCCCTAGAAAGACGAAGAGTGCGGGGAGATATGATAGAAGTATTCAAGTGGGTGAAAGGAATCAATAAAGGCGATAAAGATAAAGTTCTTATAATATCCGAGCAGGATAGGACTCGTATCAACGGATTTAAGTTGGATAAGTTTAGGTTTAGGAGGGAGATAGGAAGGAACTGGTTCACAAATAGGGTGGTGGACGAGTGGAACAAGCTTAGTAACTTTGTAGTAAGTGCTGGAACGCTGGAAAGTTTCAAAAGGAGACTGGATAGATTCATGGATGATAGAGAGTGGTAGTAACTCTCGACAGGAGCTGCCATGCACAGGCCAACCGGCCTATTGCAGGCTCCTTATTTTCTTATGTTATGTTTATGTTCTACTTAATTTAAATCAGAACAATATTTTAACTAATCTTTTTTTAACAATAACGTAAACAAATAACACAAATATAACATACTTATCTTTATCACAATAAAAGTACATATTAGAACAGTTAACAAACACAAATTAGTATCAAAGTACAAATTAGAATTGATGTACTGCATTAATCTACGTCACATGAGGATAATTCTACGGTTGTTAAAAAATTATCACTTCTAATGTTGTATAATCTGTCTAACTAATAATCTGTACAGGTGACGGAAGGATAATTATTAGTATAGCGGAATAAAACAAATTACAATAATAATCAGATTAGATGAAAAATTAAAGGAATATAATTACAAAAATAAATAAAAATAAGACGAGAAAGTGAAAATTTACTTAATAATAAAAAAAAAATATGAAAAAAAATCGAGATTGACAAGTGCAGGAAAACACGACAGGTAAGACAGGTATAAACAGGTGAGACGATACGACAGGCTAGCGAGGATGATCTTAACGCGGTGGCTGAGTGGATACAGTTCTCACCTACTGTTCTTTGGATTGTTGGTTCGAGGCTGTGAAGGGAGTTCGTAGTTGTGCAGTTTGGGAAATGAAGATGATCGAGTGCAGTGTTTACCTTAGGATGGTATTACGTACGAGTTGGCATTGACCATCACGGGTAAATCTTTAATTGAGGTTAATGTTATCATATCCGGTTAAATTTTCTCTTAACCCTGGAAGACATTAACCCTTGTAAGGCCTTAACCTTACAAGACTTTAACCACTAAAAGACTTTAACCGCTACAAGACTTTACCTACTACAAGATCTTAACCGCTACAAGACTTTAACTCTGCAAGACTTTAACCCTACAAGACCTTAGCCCTACGAGAGTTTAACCGCTAGAAGACCTTAACCCTACAAGACCTTAACCCTACAAGACCTTAACCCTACAAGACTTTAACCCTACAAGACTTTAACCCTACGAGACTTTAACCCCACGAGACTTTAACCACTACACGACCTTAATCCCTACAAGACTTTAACGACTGATCGATTCCCGTTATTAAGTCCCGTTGTTAAGTGTTACAAGGTCTTGCTAGAGTGGCGCACCTGTATCCACCCCCCCCCCCCCGACAGGTGTTGTCATTTCTCACTAGTCACAGGTTCTCTGTCTGTGCTATGTTTGCACGTCCACCCATCAGCCAAAGAAAAGCTATCGCTGTGACTTTCTGTCTCTCTGTTTTTCTGTTTTTCTCTCACTGTTTGTCTCTGTCTCTCTCTGTCTCTCTTTTCCTGTCACTGTCCCTATTTGTGTCCTTCTGTCTGTGTCTTCTCTCTGTCTGTCTCTTTGTCTGTCTCTTTCTCTCTTTCAATTAAGCCAGAGAACGAAAGTTTGACTGTTAACTACCAACGTGTTCAAGCCCATGGTAGATTAAGCCTTACTGACAGCTAGACACCCACTACTCATCTAAGTCACTAACGTAACCTAACCTGACCTAAACTAACCATCACACTATTTTCACGATAAGCAACTGACCACAAGGCCTACCCGAGTTTGTACAGTCCCCTTCACTAGTGCGTTTACAGGGGCTCGTCATATAAACATTCCACAAATCATTTACCTTTGAGATATTTATTTTAATATTGCTTTAATTTGATTCTACACTATGTTTACTATTGTGAGTTTACCTTCTGTCGAATGTAAATAAACACAGGGTTGCCACACTGCACTAATTTAACGAAACCCCCTGTAAACGCACTAATGAAGGCGACTGTACAGGTAACATCCTCACACATCAAGAGGAAAACTTTCAGGTGGATTGACATACACACAAGGCAAACAATGACGTTCTTGAAGGTGATTGGTTACATGGTTGCTAGGAGACGCATGGCGATGTTTATTTAGCCAATCAGAAACCAATTTGATTTCCTCGAGCTGTGATGGTTGTCCAAGACGTCAAGATAATATAGAGGTTAATTGATATGTCGAGAAAGAAACATTGAAACATGGGTGTATAACATGGGTGTATAACATGGGTGTATAACATGGGTGTATAACATGGGTGTATAACATGGGTGAATAACATGGGTGAATAACATGGGTGTATAACATGGGTGTATAACATGGGTGTATAACATGGGTGTATAACATGGGTGTATAACATGGGTGTATAACATGGGTGTATAACATGGGTGTATAACATGGGTGTATAACATGGGTGAATAACATGGGTGTATAACATGGGTGAATAACATGGTGAAATAAATAAAGAAAAAATAGTAATAAATTAAAACAAATGAGAAAATGAGATGATATTTCTTAGTCTATATTTCCCTTCTGACGTCACGATATAAAAAAAAGTTATGTGGAGAACCGGTAATTACGATGATGTACTCGCGGCACGTCTGACTTGGCAGGGAGAGAGGAAGAGGGTGAGAGGCAGGCAGGAAGGGGGTGAGAGGCAGGGAGGAGGGAAGGAGAGAGAGGAAAGGAGTTTAGTGGCGTTGCCGCACGACACACAACACCAGTACAACAATAACACGGGTCGGAGACGAGATTCATCACATACTGTACATTAATTATTGATGACCTGTGTACGGTAGTGAATAACCCACGTTTCCACTCGGTCTATATTTATACTCAGCAAACATTAACAAATGCACAAAAATAAATAGATTCATTAAGTTAAAAAAAAATGAGTGTGTTGCAAAATGTCAATAAGAATACGATATGTAAATAGAATTGAAGAACATTTTACAAGTCTATTATTCCCTTATCAACATATCACTGGAGTTAATGTTGTATTTTAATCAACAGCGATATGAAAATTACACATATATTTTAGGGTAAATGTTGCAACGAAAAGAAAACACACATTGTAAAATTCCTATCTCTCACCAATCTATTAATAAATAACTCCTACCATCTTAATTCTCCGTAGTTCCCCCTACTTAAAGAAAACGGGAAGAGGAGAGTTGAAGGGGGGACTCACACAACTAATACTAACTTCCTGACCTGTGTATTTTCGTGATATTACCATATAAACATAACTATGCCTTTGACCTAACCTAACCTAACCTAACCTAACCTAACCTAATCTAACCTAACCTAACCTAACCTAACCTAACCTAACCTAACCTAACCTAACCTAGCATAATCTAACCTATAGCCTAATCTAATCTAACCTAACCTAACCTAACCTAAACATAACCTAACCTAACCTAATCTAGCCCTAACCCTAACCTAACTTCAACCTAACTTTGCCTAATCCTAATCCTAACCTAACCTAACCCACAACCTAACCTAACCTAACCTAACCTAACCTAATCTAACCTAACCTAATCTAACCTAACCTAATCTAACCTAACCTAACCTAACCCAACCCAACCCAACCCAACCCAACCTAACCTAATCTAATCTAACCTAACCTAACCTAACCTAACCTAACCTAACCTAACCTAACCTAACCTAACCTAACCTAACCTAATCTAACTTAACAGATGTAATAGTGAAAATATTTAGTAATCAATTCTGGTATTTTATGTTTTACGATTGTCCGAAGAAAGACGCGAACAAGTGGTTGAAAGAAAATAAACAAGCAACCTACCTTAACCTACCCAACCTTCATCACGACCTACCATACTCTAACCCGACCTAACTCAACTTACTCTACCCTAACCCAACCTATTCCAACCTACCCCACCCCACCCTACCCTGACCTAACTCAACTTACCCTACCCTACCCTACCCTACCCTACCCTAACCCTACCCTACCCCTGCTACAGATTTCGACAGGTGAAGCCTCGAGGCCACAGGGAGACAGCGCATGAGTCAGCCAGAAGGTCGTGGGAACCTTAGGTGAACCCTCCACACACACACACACACACACACACACACACACACACACACACACACACACACACACACATACTTATACAGGCTGTGAGAAAGACAGTTATCTGGGTTACCTACATGATGACTACAACCGTTGTGTGTGTGTGTAGCTGAAAGGTTAGTTTCTTTTCATGGTTACTGTATGAATGTTAAATACAGGGTCATCAAAATAGAGAATACCTAATTTTTAAATGACCATATATTGAAGTCTGGCTATTATTTTCCACCACCTTGTATCAATTATGTTTGTTCTACGAAATTTATATATTTATATGTATCTTATGACGTCACCTATATGTATCTGGTGATGTACACACACACACACACACACACACACACACACACACACACACACACCCCTCGCCACCCTCTCCTACAAATAAAACTAAAGTTGGCAACCTGAGTTACTCTTGCAAAATCCTGCAGTTCCAATACAAACTATTTCCCTGTGTGTGTGTGTGTGTGTGTGTGTGTGTGTGTGTGTGTGTGTGTGTGTTCTAAACTTTCTCTACCTAATAAAATGTGGTGGACAGGAATACACAAGCATATACTGTATGTATCCTCCACCTCCCTCACACTACTTCCTCTTACTATGACCACTAACGAGTACAACTATTTACCATTGCCCCTTATGAGCCACTATACGCCACTATACCCCATTAGGCGCCACTATACTCCATTAGGCGCCACTATACTCCAATACACCCTCTTATACTTCTCTACACTCGCCTCCACTCCCTCCAATACACCTCCATACACATCACACTATCTCTCCCACTATGCACTACACTATCCCATTACACTATACCACTACTGTCTGCCTCACCATTCACTACACCCCCTGTCACTTACACACTAGTAGATTTTAAAATATTAACTCTTTAAGTACCAATTACTTACCTCCATACACCTTGGTACACTATTGGTGGCAGGTGTACCTCCACCGTACACCCTGAGTGGCGATCGTACCTACACCCTGGGTGGCGAGTGTACCTCCACCCTGGGTGGCGAGTGTACCTCCACCCTGGGTGGCGAGTGTACCTCCACCCTGGGTGGCGAGTGTACCTCCACCCTGGGTGGCGAGTGTACCTCCACCCTGGGTGGCGAGTGTACCTCCACCCTGGGTGGCGAGTGTACCTCCACCCTACACCCTCGGTGGCGAGTGTACCTCCACCCTACACCCTGGGTGGCGAGTGTACCTCCACCCTACACCCTGGGTGGCGAGTGTACCTCCACCCTACACCCTGGGTGGCGAGTGTACCTCCACCCTACACCTGGTGGCGAGTGTGCCTCCACCCTACACCCACAGAGTGGCAGTGTACCTCCACCCCTACACCCTGGGTGGCAGAGTGTGCCTCACCCCACCCTGGGTGGCAGGGAGTGTGCCTCCACCCCCACCCTGGGTGGCAAGTGTGCCTCCCTACACCCTGGGTGGCAGTGTACCTCCACCCTACACCTGGGTGGCAGTGTACCTCACCCCTACACCCTGGTGGCAGAGTGTACCTCCACGCTACACCCTGGTGGCAGGTGTAGCAACCAGGCACCCTGGGAGTGTGCAAGCCATATGTATGAGGGGACAGAGTGAAATATTTAGTACGTGATAATGACTGAGGCTGAGTGGCCTTCCCTCCTGCCTGCCCCTCGTCGCTACCTGCCTTGCCCTGGTGGGGCAGGGAGAATCAGGACAGTGGGAGGGGGTGAGGAGGGGGCGAAGGTGAAAGAATGTGGGAGGGGAAGGAGGGGGCAGAGGACAGAGGTGGGCGCTGGAGGAAGGAGGAGGAGGAGAGGGGGAGGTAAAGGAGGAGAGGGGGGGTAAAGGAGGAGGAGGAAGGAAGGGGGAGGGTTAGACAGGTGTGTGGGTATAGGTGGGAATGTGGGTGAAAAGAGAGAGAGAGAGAGAGAGAGAGAGAGAGAGAGAGAGAGAGTGTGTGTGTGTGTGCTTCAATAGTCAACAAATCTCAGTAGGACCAAAGTGATTAAAACCTTTGAGAAGTAGTTCATTAGATGTGGGTCACTCTTATTATTAATTTGGCAGGTTATAAGAGGTCGTTAGGTCCTGTAATAAACAACAACTAAAATACACAATGAATTAATGACAGAGTGTTGTGTGTTTTGTTTAGGTGGTGCTTCAACTACCAGGGTTATTAAGCACCGTTCACCAGGTCTTAGTTTTAGGTGCTTGAACTACCAGGGTTATTAAGCATCGTTCACTAGGTCTCAGTTTTAGATGCTTCAACTACCAGGGTTATTAAGCACCGTTCACCAGGTCTTAGTTTTAGGTGCTTCAACTACCAGGGTTATTAAGCACTGTTCACTAGTTCTTAGTTTTAGGTGCTTCAACTACCAGGGTTATTAAGCACCGTTCATTAGGTCTTAGTTTTAGGTGCTTCAACTACCAGGGTTATTAAGCACCGTTCACTAAGTCTTAGCTTGGTCTTAGTTTCAAAACCAACATCAACCAACATCAACCAACATCAACCAGCATCAACCAACATCAACCAACATTCCTTCCCCAACACGTGTCGATGAACCTACAGTGACGACCCCGACTAAACCCCTAAAGAGATAGTAAACAAAAATAACATTGGAAGAATTTAAAGACAATTACACTTTTTTAACGCGGTTTTTTTTCCTTGTACGTTTATCTTTACGACTTGTTCCCGTCTGGTTCGTGTTTTGTTTTCCTCTGTTTTTTTTATGGATGTATTCTGTTCTGTGTCGTCCATTTTTTAAATACTAGGATTAGTTTGGGTGAACTGGGGGTATAATGAAGACTAATTGAAATATACTGATTTTTATAGCTGTGTGTTGGGTGGTGGTGGTGTGTGTGTGTGTGTGTGTGGTCATCAACTATAAACATTACAATCCTAGAATACAGATATTAGTCCAGAAATACACACAAGACCACATAAACACAATATACATATTAACACAAATATATATATATATATATATATATATATAAACACATAGGGGGAACAAACAGACCTACACTAGTAAACACATCACTTGTACCTACACGACCTACACTAGTATACACATCACTTGTACCTACACGACCTACACTAGTAAACACATCACTTGTACCTACACGACCTACACTAGTAAACACATCACTTGTACCTACACGACCTACACTAGTAAACACATCACTTGTACCTACACGACCTACACTAGTAAACACATCACTTGTACCTACACGACCTATACTAGTAAACACATCACTTGTACCTACACGACCTATACTAGTAAACACATCACTTGTACCTACACGACCTACACTAGTATACACATCACTTGTACCTACACGACCTACACTAGTAAACACATCACTTGTACCTACACGACCTACACTAGTAAACACATCACTTGTACTACGACCTACACTAGTAAACACATCACTTGTACCCTACACGACCTACACTATTAAACACATCACTTATTTACCTACGACTATACTAGTAAACTTACATCACTTGTACCTACGACTACACTATTAAACACATCACTTATACCTACGACTTCCACTATTAAACATCACTTGTACCTACACGACCTTCCTACACTAGTAAACACATCACTTGTACCTACACGACTACCACTAGTAAACATCACTTGTACCTACGACCTACACTAGTAAACACATCACTTGTACCTACACGACCTATACTAGTAAGCACATCACTTGTTACCTACACGACCTATACTAGTAAACTTACATCACTTGTACCTACACGACCTACACTAGTATACACATCACTTGTACCTACACGACCTACACTAGTAAACACATCACTTGTACCTACACGACCTATACTAGTAAACACATCACTTGTACCTACACGACCTATACTAGTAAACACATCACTTGTACCTACACGACCTACACTAGTATACACATCACTTGTACCTACACGACCTACACTAGTAAACACATCACTTGTACCTACACGACCTACACTAGTAAACACATCACTTGTACCTACACGACCTACCCCTGTAAACACATCACTTGTACCTACACGAACCTACATCACTACACAGTAGACTATTACACCTTGTTTATGTCTCCTGTGGTAATAGTTTCCTCACTAATAGATGAATAACAGTCATTTGTTATAGTAAAAAAAAAATACTATTACGGAATTATATATTTACCCACTGTATAAATATAATTATAGAACATAAGTCATTCATCGTATAATTGCTACATCTATCATCACTACAAATAGTTCAGATTACTGTAATATTCTGTGATTATCGGGTTTCTTTATTTCTCATAGGTATATCAGTGTAAGTACAGGTATGTTAGTTTGTGTGTGATATTATTTCTGTAAATGTAAATTAATGCTTGATTTTTTACAGTATATATCAATAGTATGTGTTTATCTAATTAATGTGTTATATTCAGGTTGTAAGAAATGGTTATGATTGTTGTTGTTAGTTGATGTTATTGTAAGGGTTGTGAATGTTGGTAGTTGTTGTTGTAATGGATTTTGAATATTAATTAATGTGCTTGTTGGTGATTTTTCTAGTTGAGGTTGTTGTAATTGTTGGTGGTTGTGGTTGTTAGTGGTTGTGAATGTTAGTAGCTGTGGTTGTTATTGGTTATGGCTGTAATTGGTTGTAGATGTTGGTGGTTGTAGTTGTTAGTGGTTGTAGTTGTTAGTGATTGTAATTTTGAGTTAAACCAATATCTAACCTGAAATCATTATACAGTTATCATAGTTAAAATACAGGTGTGTGTGTGTGTGTGTGTGTGTGTGTGTGTGTGTGTGTGTGGGGTAGTGTAATTGTATTTGTTATTATTTTTGTTGTTATTATTATTATTGTTGTTGCTTTTATTGTCAATGTTATTATTATTGTTGTTGTTGTTGTTAAGATTGTTATTATTGTTATTGTTATTATTGTTATTGCTATTGTTATTGTGACTTATTGTAATAAATTGAAAAAAAAATTACTTACACTGATCAACCATATTTTTGGAAATAAACAAAAATAAAAGGAAACGGAGAAAGAAGAGGAAGTATAAAGGGATTAAAGGTTGGAACTAACGAAAGGAATAAACACGAGAGATAAACAACCACAATAAATAAAGAGAAAGAGAGATAAAATGATCTAACCAAAAGGTGCACCGCTAAATGACCTTCTTTGACCCCGCTTCCTGGCTTGTGATTGGCCCGCACGCGAACGTCTAACCTTTGACCTCACCCGCGGTTTACAAGATCCACTTCTAACCCTGATATATTTATTTATTTATTTATTTATTTACTTATTTGATTATTTAGTTATTTATTTAGTTTAGTTATTTATTTAGTTAATTAATTATTACTTAGTTATTTAGTTAGTTATATTTCACCTTTTCCATATCATTTCCTTTGAGTTACAAGACAGGCAGTGGAGGATTATGATAATATTGATGATGTAAAGGAACTGGATAAGAAAACGAATAAAAGAGGAAGGTGAGACACTGTACCAAGAAGAAGGGAAGTGACGACATGTTAAAAATCGCCGGAGGGAGGGAGGGAGGGAGGGAGGGAGAGAAGGAAAGAAGGAGGGAGGGAGCTAGTTTTCTGACACAAAGGAAACAGCCCCTCCAACATGCGATAAAAATGACCGTAAAACATCAATCGGTGCGGGAGGGAGGAGGGAGGGAGGGGAAGGAGGAGGAAGGAGGGGGAGGGGGATGGCGAGGATGGGGGAATAAGGAAAAGAATAATGGTTATGGAAGTGGAAGGGGGATGGTAGGAGTGGGTAGAAGGGAAAGGTAAGTGGAAGAGGGATAAGATGGATGGAAAAGCGAAGAGGAAATAAGGAGGAGGAAAAGAAGTTGGGAGTGAAGACAAGTGATAAGAGGGATGAGGTGGAGAAGGAGGAGAGGAACGAAAATGATGGATGGAAGGGAGATGGATAGGGGGGGGGACAGGGGAAAGTGGAGGGAAATTGATAAGGGAAGGATGTGGTATAATGAAGGTATAGTGAAGGAGAGGGGAGATAGTGAAGGAAGGAGGGAGAGAGAGAGAGGGGGTTAGGAGGTACTCTCAATACATTCCATTCATCACTTCATCATTCATTCATCTACACATTCCCTTCTCTACATATAACAAATCTCTTCTATTTTATTCCAATTACATATTTAATCCCAATTCTTTCATTATTCCTCTATCTACAACACTTTATATTATACTCTATTTTGGTTTATTTTCACCAATGTTTTTATTTTGTTTTTACTGGCTGTGTTTCTCATCCCTGTTCGTCAAATCAAAATCCGGATTCCATTATGTAAACAAACTCGTCTGGGCTGTATGTCAGAGTACAGAGTAATTATATAAGAGTAATTATTCTCAAGTATATAATAAGATACTGATAATTCTTATTCTTTTTGTTCTTTATCCATTTTTATAAACTTATTCTTTTGTTGTTGTTTTTTTTTTCTGCGTCTTCCTCTGCGTCAGGGTCACACAGACGCAGACATACAGACATCAGGAGAAGGGTCTCAAGGTGAAGCCGTCAGTGATAGTCATTTGTTTTACCTTTGTGTGTGTGTGTGTGTGTGTGTGTGTGTATTGCTGAGTCACCCTCCTCTCATTACCGCCTCCTCCTACATACAGACTCACCTTTATCTATCTCATTTCATGAAGCCGTCAGTGATAGTCATTTGTTTTACCTTTGTGTGTGTGTGTGTGTGTGTGTGTGTATTGCTGAGTCACCCTCCTCTCATTACCGCCTCCTCCTACTTCTTTCTTTCTTTATCTATCTCATTTATTACCCACCTGTACCTCGAACCCAGGTCACGCTCCTTATAGACGAGAGAGAGAGAGAGACAGAGAGAGAGAGACAGAGACAGAGACAGAGAGAGAGAGAGAGACAGACAGAGAGAGACAGAGAGACAGAGACAGAGAGAGAGAGAGAGAGGTAAAAGGGCGAGAGAAAGGAAGATAGATAATTAAGGGAGAGAAAAAGAACGAGAGAATTGAGAGAGAGAAAGAAATGAAGATTGATAAATAATTAGAAAGAAGACCAAACCCTCTCTTCCCCGTGTGACCAACCTTACACTTGGCAGTAGAGTCGTGTAATCATGGCACCAAGGCCAGAATATACAGTGACGATACAGACCTCAGTCTGACTTATCATACTTCAAGTGTATACAGTATATTGGATGTGAGTCGTCTTTGTGTCTGTGTGTGTCTGTGTGTGTGTGTGTCTGTGTGTGTGTGTGTGTGTGTGTGTGTGTGTGTGTGTGTCTGTGTGTGTGTGTGTCTGTGTGTGTGTGTGTGTCTGTGTGTGTGTGTGTGTGTGTGTGTGTGTGTGTGTCTGTGTGTGTGTGTGTCTGTCTGTGTGTCTGTGTGTGTGTGTGTCTGTGTGTTAGTCAGCCTTTTTTGAGTCTGTCAGTATGAGGGTATGCTAGCGAGTAATCAAAATATATTAACTAAAAAAAATAAACACATATGACCTTGTTTAATTACATTACAACTTTGAAATTTTTTTAAATTAAAATAAATTGTTTTTGACAAAATTTAACCCCAAAACCAATAATTTAAAAAACTCAAATACGTTCAGTGTAACATGACGTTGTGTGTCCGTAGATATTATGACAAGGTGTGTGTGTGTGTGTGTGTGTGTGTGTGTGTGTTTGTATAAAAGTGATTTAGTGTCTTTGAGCTCAAAAAAAACATTATCAGGTTGACTTTGAACACCTGAAATTACACATACACTCAGGTGTGTTTACAGGTGTATAATTAAGTATACATGTGTGCACTATATACCTGAATTCCTATACGTGTATGAATTCAGGTGTTCATGGATGTGTTTAAATTGATTTTCATTTATTTAGACATTATCATAAATTTCTTTGCATATACTCGCATATCAATACTTGACCTGACCTGACCTGACCTAATGAAATGTATTCATAAAATGCAACACCATCAGAGATTTAATAATATAACTCACCATGGTTATATTTTACATAATAACAATTGGTAATATCAAAGTAAACCTGTAATATTGGTGTATCATCAACTATAAAAAACAAACGCAATAGCTTCCCATAACACTGGTTTGGATTTGCCAACTTTCCAACAAACAGCCATGTGTGTGTGTGTGCGTGTGTGTGTGTGTGTGTGTGTGTGTGTGTGTGTGTGTGTGTGTGTGTGTGTGACCAATGTTGTTATTATTATTATTACTGGGAATAGACCACCCATAACAGGGCCTGGGGGGTGAAAAAAAATAAAGGAAAAATGAGTGAGTTAATGTACACCACAAAGATTATGCCGGAAGCGAGACAGATTGTATGAGTATGGAAACACAGAAGAAGGCAGAGCATTCCACAGTTTGGCTGTGAGAGGAAAGAAGGATGTACTTTAACGGGTTATTCTAATGTGATCGACATCCAGACAGAAACAGTGGGCACCGCGGGCAAGAAAGTCTGTCAGATCAGCAGCAACTTGAGACTTGGTAACATTTTTCCGATGCCATATGCCAGCAGACTCTATCATTAGACACCACATTATACTTCCAATATATAACACTGTAAAACTTGTGTGCATCTCTGTCACATCACACTACCGGCATCTAAATATTGACAGAACTAAATACATAACATTACTGTCACCCCCCTGTCGTGTGTACCAACAAGTGACATTGTTTATCTGATATTACTCGTGATTCTAATCTTCCTGGCGGCTCAATCACATCTACTGTAGAGGAACTTTCTAAACAGGTCATGTTAACTTGAATTTTCTTTATGCATGATATTAATTGGAAATTCGTATAAATAATAGATGAAATCAACTAGAACTCTCTTATTAGGTGGAGTGAACGGAAACTTTCTAAATAGGTGAAATAATCTGGAACTTCCTATATTGATGGATTGAAATTGAACTTTTTAAATAGACGAAGAGAAAGTTACACCACAAAACATATAAAAATATTATTTAAAAGTATTTTAAGATTTTTTTTTAGGAATTCTGTAACCTTATGTTTTGAGACAAGAATAGAAAGTTCCATTTTGAACAGTAATCGATTTTTTTGAAACTTTAATCTATTTATTGGAAACTTTAATCGATTACTTTAAAATACTAATAGATTATTTTGAAGCACTGGTAGATTATTTTCAAACATAAATAGAAGATAATTTTCAGTTATTAATACGAAATAATTTTCAACCATTACAAGTAAGTTAAAGTTAAAACATTCTTACTAAGCTGTGGTATAGATCATTCTTAGGAAGCTGTCGTATAGATATTTCTCATTAAGCTGTGGTATAGATCATTCTTACTAAGCTGTGGTATAGATCATTCTTACTAAGTTTTTATTATAGAATGTGACGTTTTCATAGTATTATTTGAGAGAAGTTTGTTAGTTATACATCACCTTGGTAACATATGATCAACCCGACAGGTGTCAAGAGTGTTAGCCTCACGTAGCCCCGTCACGCCCCGTCACGCCCCGTCACGCCCCGTCACGAGTGCCACAATGGTTTGGCTCCAACATGAAACCATAAAAAAAACCTAACCTAAAGTAAATATTTCCTCATACCAAATGCTTGACAAGTGAAATAAGTGGATTTAGTCACGTATAATAGGAGATGTAGTGATGACTGAATAGTACTTGGAAAGTGTAAAGTGTCAAGAGATAATTTCATTGACGTGAAATTTGGATACGATTTAATTTAATTCGTTCTGTGATAATTTATTCTTAGGGAAAAAATCAATCTCTAGATGTTTTATTCTTTGGGTCAAATATAAAATAAATTACATGTTGTGTACTCTTAGGGCAAAAAATAATTAATTACAAAAAAAACATTAATCTATTCTTAATATCAATATAAACTGAAGTAAAAAGAAATTCGTTCATTAACCAATCGTCCCACGAGTGACGACATCCACCATTCATAACATAATTTGTTTTGGTGTGTGTGTGTGTGTGTGTGTGTGTGTGTGTGTACAGCTGAGAGACAGAACCAAGCAGGAACTTCTGACCCGACAGTTTAAAACGAGCGCGACCTACCCCCCACCCCCTTAAGAAGTCTTGCAGTCATAAATAAAACTTTACCAGTTGAGGCAAAATGCTGACCATACCCACATTCATTTCTTTCGATGGAGAGTCAAGGAGGAAGGGTAGGAGGAGGGAGGAGAGGGAAGGAGGAGGGGGAGAGTGGGGGGGGAGGAGGGGGGGGTAAAAACAACAACTAGACGGTTAACTTGTTTTCGTTCTTGTGTCAGGTGGGGAGTGCATGAGGGATCAGCTCAGGTCAGGAGGAAGCAGCAGCACGCCCCACCCACCACCCACCGCCCTTAAACCCAGCCCTAGCCCCCACCCCCCCCCTCGTCCCTATTCAGGCCTCTCCCTATGCTACTCCACCTTCTCTTACGCATTTTCTCCCGTTCCAGAGTGTCTCCCCTTCCAGATCTCTCCTTCTAGACCTCCCTCTTCCACATCTTCCCCTCCTCATTCCCCTTCCAAGCCTTCCCCCTTTCCACATCTTTACCCCTTCCTCCCCTTCCAGACCTCCTTTTCCACATGTTCTCCCTCCCTCCCTTTCCAGATCACCTTTCCTCTTAGATTCCTTCCTTCCTTCACCCCCGTTTCACAACATCTCAAGGCTATGCCGCTCAACCTTTATGATAGCCTTATTATCTCACCTGTCCTTCACACCTGCTCCTACGCCGCCTCCTACTCCTCCTCCACACCTCCTCCTCCTCCTCCTCCTCCTCGCCTATATCCATTCCCTTTGTCATTTATCTCATCTCCCAGGTCTTTTATGCCTCTTATTTTTCCTCTCTCATCTCTTTCTTTAGGTCTCTCTTCCGTGTCGTCTCTTCGCTTCCTGGAATTCTCTCCACCTACAGTTCTAGTTCTCATCCTGCCTGTCTGTCTGTCTGTCTGTCTGTCTCTAATCCAGACTATGTCCATTCTTCTCTTCTTCTCCTTCCCTTCTCCCCTTCCACACACACACTATATCACTCTAACTCCCTTTCAGCACGTTATTTGCCCCTTTTAATCTTATTCCCTTCTTTACCAGGTCTATGTCTATCTCATCATTCTCATTCTACTTTGCCTTTTCCTGTCAATTCTACCACTTTTTAGTTTTTCCTTTATTTGAGTTCATTATTTTCCTTCCTAAGTCTTCTTTCATTCCAGATTCTTTACCTCCTTCTTCTTCTTCTTCTTCTTCCTTAATCTTCGTGGTGTTGTTGGTCATCATATCTTTCCTCTTTCATTCCTTTCTCTTCCCCTCTCTAACCTCCTCCCCCTTTTCTCTCTCTCTATCCTTCCTCTTTAATTTTACCCTTCCTTTCTCTTTCTCTTTCTCCCTTCCTTTCTCTTTCCCTCTCCCCTTTCTTTCTCTTTCCCTCTTTATCTCCTCCCATTTTTCTTTCTTCCTCTCTCCTTCTCTCCCTCCGCCTTGCCTCCTTCCCCTCCACCCTCACTTAACATTACACCTTCCAACCCAAAAAAAAAAAATTTCTTCCAATAGATTTATTCTTTTTTCCAAACCTTCTATGTATTCCAACCCCCGTCCTCCTCTTCCCCGCACTTCTTCTCCCTCACCCCTCCTCCTCTTTGTCCCTCTTCTTCCTCAACTCCCCTCCTCCTCTTCCCCTTCCTCCCTCACCCTCCCTTCACCCTGAGCCAGCCAGGTATTATCCAGGTATTACCCGACACACCTGCGTGACTCTGTGGAAGACTTCTTGTTGACGATACACCTGAAGGTCCTCTCTCTCTCTCTTTCTCTCTCAACAACCAGATCCCTGACTCATATACTCACAGTTTCTCTTAAGTGGTCCATGTCAGAAGCCACTAACTGGATAAAAAAGCCAATAACTGGTTAAGAAAGCCACTAACTGGATAAGAAAGCCACTAACTGGTTAAAAGACCCACTAGCTAGTTAAGAAAGTCACTAACCGCATAAGAAAACCACTAGCTGGTTAAAAGACCCACTAGCTAGTTAAGAAAGTCACTAACCGCATAAGAAAACCACTAGCTGGTTAAAAGACCCTCTAGCTGGTTAAAAGACCCTCTAGCTAATTAAGAAAGTCACTAACTGGATAAGAAAACCACTAGCTGGTAAAAAGACCCACTAGCTAGTTAAGAAAGTCACTAACTGGATAAGAAAACCACTAGCTGGCTAAAAGACCCACTAGCTAGTTAAGAAAGTCACTAACTGGATAAGAAAACCACTAACTGGTTAAAAGACCCACTAGCTAGTTAAGAAAGTCACTAACCGCATAAGAAAACCACTAGCTGGTTAAAAGACCCACTAGCTAGTTAAGAAAGTCACTAACTGGATAAGAAAACCACTAGCTGGCTAAAAGACCCACTAGCTAGTTAAGAAAGTCACTAACCGCATAAGAAAACCACTAGCTGGTTAAAAGACCCTCTAGCTGGTTAAAAGACCCTCTAGCTAATTAAGAAAGTCACTAACTGGATAAAAGACCCAACACAGCAAGAGCCACTAACTGGATAAGAAAACCAACTAGCTGGTTAAAAAGACCCACTAGAAGAATAAGAAAGCCACTAACTGGGTTAAAATACCCACTAGCTGGTTAAAGACCCACTAGCTAGTTAAGAAAGCCACTAACTGGTTAAAAGACCCACAGCTGGTTAAAAGACCCACTAGCTCAGTTAAGAAAGCAACTAACTGGATAAGAAGGCCACTAACTGGTTAAATACCCACTAGTGGTTAGACCCACTAGCTGTTAAAAGACCCACTAGCTAGTTAAGCCACTAACTGGATAAGCCACTAACTGGATAAAAAGACCCACTAGCTAGTTAAGAAAGCCACAACTGGTTAAAAGACCCACTAGCTGGTTAAAAAGACCCACTAGCTAGTTAAAAAAGCCACTAATTGGATAAGAAAAGCCACTAACTGGAAATAACCCACTAGCCTGGTTAAAAGACCCACTAGCTAGTTAAGAAAGCCACTAACTGGATAAGAAAGCCACTAACTGGATAAGAAAACCACTAGCTGGTTAAAAGACCCACTAGCTAGTTAAGAAAGCCACTAACTGGTTAAATACCCACTAGCTGGTTAAAAGACCCACTAGCTAGTTAAGAAAGCCCCCAACTGGATAAGAAAGCCACTAACTGGATAAGAAACCACTAGCTGGTTAAAAAGACCCACTAGCTAGTTAAAGAAAGCCACTAACTGGTTAAAAGACCCACTAGCTGGTTAAAAGACCCACTAGCTGGTTAAGAAAGCCCCTAACTGGATAAGAAAGCCACTAACTGGATAAGAAAAACCACTAGCTGGTTAAAGACCCACTAGCTGGTTAAGACCCACTAGCAGGTAAAAGACCCACTAGCTAATTAAGAAAGCCACTAACTGGATAAGAAAGCCACTAACCGCATAAGAAACCACTAACTGGTTAAAAGACCCACTAGCTAGTTAAGAAAGCCACTAACTTAAGAAAAACCACTAGCTGGTTAAAAGACCCACTAGCTAGTTAAGAAAGCCACTAACTGGTTAAAATACCCACTAGCTGGTTAAAAGACCCACTAGCTGGTTAAAAGACCCACTAGCTAGTTAAGAAAGCCCCTAACTGGATAAGAAAGCCACTAACTGGATAAGAAAACCACTAGCTGGTTAAAAACCCACTAGTATAAGAAAGCCACTAACTGGCAAAAATACCCACTAGCTGGTTAAAAGACCCACTAGCTGGTTAAAAAGACCCACTAGCTAGTTAAGAAAGCCCCTAACTGATAAGAAAGCCATAACTGGATAAGAAACCACTAGCTGGTTA
>NW_024737068.1:2051093-2053593 GCF_018991925.1 Homarus americanus
AAGTTACGTATTGCTCTTGTCCTTTGTTACTACCGGCACTGCTGTGTGTATATTAGAAGAAACGCCATTATAAAAAGCATATATGTTATAGTAATGGAAATGAATGAATGTGTGTGTGTGTGTGTGTGTGTGTGTGTGTGTGTGTGTGTGTGTGTGTGTGTGTGTGTGTGTGTGTGTGTGTGTGTGTGTGTGTGTGTGTGTGTGTGTGTGTGTGTGTGTGTGTGTGTGTGTGTGTGTGTGTGTGTGTGTGTGTGTGTGTGTGTGTGTGTGTGTGTGTGTGTGTGTGTGTGTGTGTGTGTGTAATAATAATAATAATAATAATAATTAACGGTTTATTGAAAGAGCTTGGCAGCCAGAAGGCTGAAAATATACAGTAACATATTTGGGGAATGGGTTACGAATTACAAATAATATGCAAGTGACACAAATAAGACATATAATAACTTAGATGGGGATCAGCTCAAACTACAGTTCATTTCAACATAGTGACAGTGTAGGGAGCAGTGTTTACTGGGAGTGAATACACTGATTTATTACATGTTATTGATAATTTTTACAATGGTTGGGACTGGGCTGTTCTTATAGCGATCAGTTCGTGCACGTATGGGCTGGATGCGGTTGTGGTGTCGAACAGCAATTCTCGGACAGGGGATCTCAGGTGGTAGTAGGGGCCGGTGTCGGGGATGGTGTAGAAGCTTCTTACCAAATTTGCAGATGAGGCCGTGGTGATGGTCAGTGAGAGTCGAAAGGGTCAGTGTGTTGAGCGCTTCTTGATATGTGGAGTAGGAAGGGGAGAGAATAATCTTGCATGCCCTCTTTTGCACTTTTTCTAGGTGTTTACGTTGTGTGGCATTTAGGGAGGAAGACCAGGTGGGGGAGGCATAGGTGAGCTTTGGAAGTATGAATGTCGTGTATACACTGAGGAGCTCATGTGCAGGAACTCCGAGGGACTTGAGTCGGCGGAGGAGGTGGAGACGGAAACTGGAGGATTTGACAACTTCACTGACGTGTGGTTTCCAATTTAGTTTGTTGTCTATGGTGACGCCGAGGAGCTTCGTGGAATCTACAACCTGGAGTGTGTTCGGACCAAGGGAAATGGAAGGAGGTGGGACAATGTCGGAGGAGAGGTTGATGTGCATAACCATGGTCTTGGTATGGTTGATGGTGACATGTTGTTGGTGGCCCAGGAGACTGTTCAATAAATCCTGAAGGGCGGTATAGTTGGGAGCAGAATTGTTGACGCTGATCCCAATGGTGGAGTCGTCGACATATTTCCAGCGAGCAGGGGTTTCTCTTAGGGCATCATTGATGAGCATAAGGAAGCAGAGTGGTCCCATCTTGGTGCCTTGGGGGACGCCACAGGTGAGTGACTGAAAGGTGGAGACAGCCCCTCGGAAGCGTACAGCTTGGCGTCGGTCACTGAGGAAGTCTGTAAGCCATGGTATGAGACTTCTCCGAAGCCCGAGGTCAATAGCTTTGTTTATGATTATATTGTGGTCGACTAGGTCGAACGCTTTAGTGAAATCAATGAAGGCGACAGCTACAGACGTTTTTCGTTTCTCGAGATGGCGGTATATGTAATCGAGAAAGCTGACAAGACAGTGAGTGGTGGAGGAAGTTTTCATGTTGCCAAATTGCTGTGTGTGTATGTGTGTGTGTGTATGTGTGTGTGTGTGTATGTGTGTAACAATGTGTGTGTATGTGTGTGTGTGTGTGTGTGTGTGTATGTGTGTGTGTGTGTGTGTGTGTGTGTGTGTGTATGTGTGTGTGTGTGTGTGTGTGTGTGTGTGTGTGTGTGTGTGTGTGTGTGGCATGTGTGTGTGTGTGTGTGTGCATGTGTGCGTGTGTGTGTGTGTGTGTGTGTGTGTTTGTTTCTTTATTTCACGTTGTAGATAGAGGGACACTTTAGTAATAAGTAAATAACCAGTAACTTAATTTTAATAGTAGGGTAGACACACTTGTAAGGTGAAAGAGTATATGTTACTTAAATTATAAGTAGTTTAGTGTGGTAGTGATTAAGATATACTGACCCTTGGTAGTAGGAACACTTAAGACAAATTATATCACCAACACGTCTCCAGTTTTTTTTATATAATTCAAATTCTATCTTAAACCAAACTAAGATTCTATAATTCAAAGTTCAGCTCAAAATGTTAATCAAAACGTCTAATTCAAAGTTGATTTTCAAACTTCATGAAACTTCCGAAAACTCTCTTAAGACACGACCCACACACACACCTCTGGGGGCGTGAGCTATGAGCAGTAATCTAGTTTAATGGTGTTAAGTTTGACTTATGGCCTCTGAACGCCTCAACGCTGGTGGCTGTGGTGGTGTTGAGGCTCATAGTTGATGGTGGGGAGTAGTGATGGTGGTAGGTGGAAGTACTTGTGGTGGTGATGGTGGAGGTACTGGTGCTGATTGTGGGGTTGGTGGTGGTAGGTGGTTTTGGTGGTGGTAGGTAGTGGTGGTGGTAGGTGGTTTTGGTGGTGGTAGGTAGTG
>NW_024737068.1:2058593-2071093 GCF_018991925.1 Homarus americanus
CTCACCACTGTTACAAAGACGCTGTAGCAAGTGGCTTTACACCATAACTTTGTAATCATAAGCTTCAAGACATATTACAGTGAACAGACGATTACTGTATCAATACGGGACACATACAAATCTCTCTCCAGTTTATTGACATATCAGCACAGATCTTGAGCCTTGATTACACCTTATGGGGAAGCTAATGAATATAAGACGTGATATGTTTTTATATCCGGGTGTGGTGGTTGCTGGTAGCCTCTATATCACTCTTATATTACGTAATTATATAGTATGCTTATATAGAGTTTTATAGAGTTAGTTGAGTTATTAGACTTCGTTATATCAAATTTTAACTCTATTTTCAAAACTGTTTATAACGCTCAGAAATGTATACGAGGTTATATATTATAGCATAAATATATAAAAAGTAGGTTTAGTATAGAAGTAAGAATCTCTTGGTACTTACCTTACACCTCTCAGCCAATCAGAGTACATATCGCTGGGATGCATTGTGATTCTTAACCAATCGGAGTGAACCTACCCTATGACGTATTACAGAACGAAGCGAGAATTAGGGGTCATGTGTAGAGAAATATACGAGTACAGTACATGTTTGGTTGGTGTCTGTCTGATCTGTCTGTCTGTCTGTTTGTCTAAAGATAACTTACTACTTTCCTGTCATTTATCCCGAACTAATTAAACATAAATTCACCTAACCATATTATACAGGGTTATGCAAAAAAAAAAATCCAACTTTCTTTTCCATCACCCCCTTTTTTTTCCTCCATGCTTATCATAGACTATTACAGATAATAATTATAATAAATAGCTATATCATTGACCCTAGAGTGAGTACATGCCTACACATACCTGGAGCATACACGTGTACAGGTGTTATACGTGTGTGATGGTGGGGTATACATAGTGATGGTAGGGTATACATAGTGATGGTAGGGTATACATAGTGATAACAAGATATACATAGTGATGGTAGGGTATACATAGTGATGGCAGGATATACATAGTGATGGTAGGATATACATAGCGATGGCAGGATATACATAGTGATGGCAGGATATACATAGCGATGGCAGGATATACATAGTGATGGTAGGATATACATAGCGATGGCAGGATATACATAGTGATGGCAGGATATACATAGTGATGGTAGGGTATACATAGTGATGGCAGGATATACATAGCGATGGCAGGATAGATTGTATACATAATTCTGTATTTTTTCTCGTTTTCCTTCCTTAAAGTTATGTTTTGGTCTAGCGGTTGCCATGGTAACGTAAAAAAATGTTTGTTGACTTCTGGCGTTGGTATTTAGCTGTGAGTTTTAGCTGGTTCGACTAACGTAACGCTCTTAACCCACAGCTAACGTGATACTTGGACCCCTGCAGCTAACATTATGATCATGTTCCTCTTAGCTAACGTGTCTTCCTTCCACCTCATCTCAGATAATACAACTCTCAATCCTCTCCAGCTAACGCAACCTTCATCCCTCCCCCCACAGCTAACGCATCGCCCCCATCGCCACAGCTAACACAACCCTCCCTAACCCCTACGTAGCTAAGGATCGCCCTCACTCCCACAGCTAATGCAACTCTTACACCTCTCCCTCCCTCGTACAGCTAACCCAACCCTCACACCCCCTACCACCCCCACCCCCCAGCTAAAACAACCCTCACACTCCCTGACCCCACCACAGCTAACGCAACTCCCCTCCAACAGCTAACTACCCACTGGACACCACAAACTCTTCCCACCAACTCCCTTCAGAATGTTTTAGAACTTTTAATGAAATTTGGTATTGGCTGCCCAGCTAAACCAATAAATATATTTTCTCGTTCAAAAGTTTAGCGGTAAAAAAGGTTGTTGTTTTTTTTTTCTCATAATTATTAACCTGGTCTGGGGTCCATAGTCACAGAGATTATACCTGCGTTCATATTCTATCGTATTTGTTAGGGTTAGGTTAGGTTTCGTTAGGGTTAGGTTAGGGTTAGGTTAGGTTTCGTTAGGGTTAGGTTAAGGTTAGGTTGGGTTAGGTTAGGTTAGGTTAATCGTAAGTTTATCGAGTTAAGGTAGAGTTTTTGGTGTAATTTTGTACTCTAAAATTAGTGTTAAGTTGTTGTATTTAGTTATATTTAGGTTAGGTTACGTTAGGTTACGTTAGTTTAGGTTAATTGTAAGTTTAATTTTCCCCATATTGGTATTAAGGGAATGTAACTAGTTAAGGTACAGTATTATAGTATAATTTTGCACCTTAAAACTGGTGTAAATTGATTGTATTTAGTTGAGGTAGTTTTTGTGTGAGCGTACCTAGTTAAGTGAGTGTTCAGTGTAATTGCGTCCCGTAACTGGTGCTGACCTTCGTTATGACCCCACCTTTACCCTAAAATAGCAATTGGACCCTGTAAACCCTGGCCCAGACCTTAATATTATAAATGTGTAATTATTAACGCTGGTTTCTACGTGAGAATTCCTAAACTTTATCACAGTCTGGAGATTAGGAAGAGCGCCAACTGTACCACACCTGTACCACACCTGTACCACACCTGTAACACACCTGTACCCATCCTATACCATACCTGTACCCACAACATGTTATTGCTCGTGATGGAATTTATTTCGTTGTAATGACCTTATCCAATAACGCAACGCAACGCAACGCAACCCAGCCCAGCCCAGCCCAACCCAACCCAACCCAACCCAACCCAACCCAACGCACTGTACCTTCATAAGCATTCTGCCAGCACTGTCTTTGGGTTACGACACAGTACTATGGGTTCACATAGGTACGGAACACTACCTGACCTTGTGGGAACGAAATTTACATACACATCTGTGAGGAAGGGCTGCTAGTTGTCCGTACAGGTGAAATATAATTAAGGTGGAAGTTCTCGAAGTGAAAGTATAACTGGCAGGTATTGAAGATCCTAAGGGACTCAACATGACGTAGAAGTTGTAAAAAATGAAAGTTATTAGACAGGTAAACTAAAAAACACCTTTGTAAATAAACGTAAATAATGAACAAACAGAATGATAATTAATCTTTGCCAGTAAAACGAACTTACAATTTATATCTAGAGTTTGGGTAATATATTTCACAAATTTTTATGTTGTTTTTGTGTTTTATTCTTCACAAAAATATATTCATGTTCTTTTGTACACCACTTCATGAATTTTTTTTTTGTTATTTTTGCTCGTAAGTATCAAATTTATTCTAACAGTTTTTGCGTATTATTCTAAAACTTTTTATTTTATTTATTTATTTATTTATTTATTTATTTATTTATACATACACATGACCAGCCAAGGACTTACAAAACCTAACCTAACCTCACAAAACCTAACCTAACCTAACATACCTTCAGACACACAGCATCATCTTCTTACAGCAGCCGTAGCGGGACATTGGTGAGTTGGGTAAAGGTTTGGTTGACCCTCGTAGGTACTGTCAACACACACGTATGGTTGAGAGAGAGAGAGAGAGAGAGAGAGAGAGAGAGAGATAAATGGCCAATTTCACACAATGCGAACAATTAAATACGTAAACAATTACTGACTTTAAACAAACAACCATGAAGTACAATCAACCATTTAATGCAACTAAAGACCCCCACAGGTGTTTCATAGATACTTAATTAAGAGTACAGGTAATTGTGTGTTTACTTAGTGGTTGCAGCAGGTGACAGGTGAGTAAATTAACCCAACACGAAGGTAAGGTAAACAATATTCGTGTACAGGTGCAAACAATCCTTAGATTCTACTAATTACCATTCAAGGTGTGTCCAGGTGAGGTGGTGGGCGGGTCTGTAAGGGTGGAGGGTGTATGATGGAAGGGGTGGGCATGGGAGGGAGGGTGGAAAGGGGAGGTGGTGAGAGGGAGGGAGGAGGAAGGGTGAGAGGGCAGGAGAGGGGGTGAGGGGGAGGGAGAGGGAGTGGTGAGAGGGCAGGAGGGAGAGGGAGGTGAGGCAGCAGCAGTGGTGAGAGGGCAGGAGGGAGAAGAGTGGTGAGAGGCAGGGGGAGGGAGTGGAGAGGGCAGAGGAGAAAGAGGTAGAGGCAGAGGGAGGAGAGAGGTGAGAGGGCAGAAGGGGAGGGAGAGAGGGAGGAAGGAGAAGGAGAGTGGTGAGAGGGAAGGAAGGAGAGG
This sequence comes from Homarus americanus, assembly GCF_018991925.1. NCBI lineage: Eukaryota > Metazoa > Arthropoda > Malacostraca > Decapoda > Nephropidae > Homarus > Homarus americanus. The sequence goes on from NW_024737068.1 coordinate 2,062,738, forward strand.
GAGTGATAAGAGGGCAGGAAGGAGAGGGAGAAAGAGTGGTGAGAGGGCAAGAGGGAGCGGTGAGAGGGCAGGAGGCCAGGCTACATAACAATGAGGGCAGTCGTCCACGCTATACCAGGTAACCATCGTCTTGTTTACCTGGGCTTCCGGGAGCTAATTAGCGACCACCCAGGACGTGTGACAGGTGTGTGGGGATGTCTTAGACCACTGGCAGGTGTGTGGTGTATACTGGACCACTTACACAACACTCCTTTTCATCTCTCACCCCTACCTCCTCCCCCCCCTCCTCCTCCCCCCACCTTCCTCCCCCACCTTCCCCCACACCTTCCCTCCCCACCTTCCCCCACCTTCCTCCCCACCTTCCCTTCCATTCCTCCCACCTTCCCCACCTTCCCCACCTTCCTCCCCACCTTCCCCACCTTCCCTTACATTCCTCCCCACCTTCCCACATTCCTCCACATTCCTCCCACCTTCCCCACCTTCCTCCACCTTCCCCCACCTTCCTCCCCACCTTCGCTCACCCTCCCCACCTTCCCCCACCTTCCCCACCTTCCTTCCCACCTTCCTCCCCACCTTCCCCACATTCCTCCCCACCTTCCTCCGCATTCCTCCCCACCTTCCCCACCTTCCTCCCCACCTTCCCCACCTTCCTCCCCACCTTCGCCCACCGTCCTCCCCACCTTCCCCACCTTCTCCCCAACCACCTTCCCCCCACACCTTCGCCCCACCAATCCTCCCCACCTTCACATCACCCTTCCCCACATTCCTCCCCACCGTCCTCCCCACCTTCCTCCCCAACCTGCAACCTTCCACCTTCCTCCCACCTTCCCCACCTTCCTCCACCTTCCCCACACCTTCCCCCACCTTCCTCCCCACCTTCCCCCATCCCTTCCTCCCCACCTACGCCCACCAATCTCCCCACCTACATCACATACCCCCCCACTTCCCTCCTCACTTCTGCAACATCCACGAAATTCCCTCCCCTGCCTCCTCTCCCCTCCCTCCTCTCTACCTTCACCACCCACCCCACACCACCAACCACACCTCACCACCCACCCATTCTACCACCCACCACCCTCTTCCACCTCCATACACTCACAATACCAACACACACACAACACACACACCTCCTCATTCTCTCCCTTCCTCCCTCACCCCCCTCATCTCTTCCTCCCTCACCCCCTCATCTCTTCCCTCACCCCCCTCATCTCTCTCCCCCCCCTACCTCAGCTGCAACCTTCATACAACGCAACAAAACCACAAACACTCAAACTTTGACTTGAGTGTATCCGCTTCGTCTAGTTATACCCACCAGACCACCTGCTTCTGTCTCTCTCTGTCTGTCTGTTTCTCTCTATCTCTACGTGTTTGTCAGCCTCTCTCTCTCTCTCTCTCTCTCTCTCTCTCTCTCTCTCTCTCTCTCTGTGTTCATCAGTCTATCCATCAATCTATCTAATCAATCCAGTTCCTTCAGTTATTCTATCTATCTACAAGAGCAAACAAAGGTAAACAAGCGTAAATAAAAGCAAACAGAAGCAAACATATGTAAACAAAATGCAAACAAACGCAAGAAAGTGTAAACAAAAACAATCAAAATCAAACAAAAACAAACAAGAGTAAAGGAATTCAAGTAAAATCAAACAAACTTAAAATCAAACAAAAGCAAACAGTCATCTCGAAGGCAGCCCTTTGGTGCACCAATGGCTGCTCCACACACAGCCTCTGTCACGTGATTGTCAAGGTCATGACAGTCGATGACCTCACTGTTATACCGGAATTTTGACGTCACTGTAATGCCGGAATTATGACGTCATTGTAATACCGGGATTATGACGTCACTGTAATACCGGAATTATGACGTCACTATAATACTGGAATTATGACGTCATTGTTATGCCGAGATTATGACGTCACTGTAATACTGGAATTATGACGTCATTGTTATGCCGAGATTATGACGTCACTGTAATACTGGAATTATGACGTCATTGTTATGCCGAGATTATGACGTCACTGTAATACCGGAATTTCTTTTCATGTTCACTTAAATATTTGAAAGACTAAATTAGGTTAGGTTAGGTTAGGTTAGGTTAGGTTAGGTTAGGTTAGGCTAGGCTAGGCTAGGCTAGGCTAGGCTAGGCTAGGCTAGGCTAGGCTAGGCTAGGTTAGGTTAGGTTAGGTTAGTATGAGTAATCTATATGTGAAATAAGTTGGGGTGTCTATTCTTCAGGTGACCCGGGTTAGCTTCACACTCTATTATTCTCTGATAAAACACATTACATATCTTTTTTATCCTTATTTTCTATGTTTCTTAAGAGTTTTATTATATGTATTACTTTCTTTATATCTTTAATTACTATTTCACACTAATCATCATTATCACTATTATGTCTTTATCAGTTATCACTCTTCTCACTATCACATCACTATACGTCATTATTATCACATCACTATACGTCATTATTATCACGTCACTGTACGTTATTATTATCACATCACTATACGTTATTATTATCACATCACTATACGTCATTATTATCACATCACTATACGTCATTATTATCACGTCACTATACGTCATTATTATCACGTCACTATACGTCATTATTATCACGTCACTATACGTCATTATTATCACGTCACTATACGTCATTATTATCACGTCACTATACGTCATTATTATCACATCACTATACGTTATTATTATCACATCACTATACGTCATTATTATCACGTCACTATACGTCATTATTATCACATCACTATACGTCATTATCACATCACTATACGTCATTATTATCACATCACTATACGTCATTATTATCACATCACTATACGTCATTATTATCACATCACTATACGTCATTATTATCACATCACTATACGTCATTATTATCACGTCACTATACGTCACTATACGTCACTATACGTCATTATCACATCACTATACGTCATTATTATCACGTCACTATACGTCATTATTATCATCACTATACGTCATTATTATACGTCACTATACGTCATTATCACATCACTATACGTCATTATTATCACATCACTATACGTCATTATCCTATCACATCACTATACGTCATTATTATCACGTCACTATACGTCATTATTATCACGTCACTATCGTCATTATCACATCACTATACGTCATTATTACATTCATTATACATCACTATACGTCATTATTATCACATCACTATACGTCTTTATTATCACGTCACTATACGTCATCATTATCACATCACTATACGTTATTATTATCACATCACTATACGTCATTATTATTACATCACTATACGTCATTATCACATCACTATACGTCATTATTATCACATCACTATACGTCATTCACTATACGTCATTATTACATCACTATACGTCATTATTATCACATCACTATACGTCATTATCACATCACTATACATCATTATTATCACGTCACTATACATCATTATTATCACATCACTATACGACATTATTATCACGTCACTATACATCATTATTATCACATCACTATACGACATTATTATCACATCACTATACGTCATTATCACATCACTATACGTCATTATTATCACATCACTATACGTCATTATTATCACGTCACTATACGTCATTATTATCACGTCACTATACGTCATTATCACATCACTATACGTTATTATTATCACGTCACTATACGTCATTATTATCACATCACTATACGTTATTATTATCACGTCACTATACGTCATTATTATCACGTCACTATACGTCATTATCACATCACTATACATCATTATTATCACGTCACTATACATCATTATTATCACATCACTATACGACATTATTATCACGTCACTATACGTCATTATTATCACGTCACTATACGTCATTATTATCACATCACTATACGTCATTATTATCACATCACTATACGTCATTATTATCACGTCACTATACGTCATTATTATCACATTCTATGGTTTATTATTCATTATTTTTTCTCACTATACACAATTATTATCCTACTAAGTATTTCGTATATCATTTCTATTCATTTATTTCTTTATTATTCATTTATTTGTTTCTGTATTATGTCAGTTCTTCTATCATTATTGTTTCCCTCCCTTCACTATCACCAGGCAAATGAATATGTTAGGATCACTATTATTTTACACTTTCACTCACTATCACCAAAGATATGTCAGTGTTTTCTTAAGCATTGGCAACATTGTATATTCACTTCATGGTTTTCGTCGGTATTGGTAACACTGCTCACCATCACATGTTATTATTATCACCATTAATTTCACTATCATCAGCATCAAGGTTTATTTTATACCATCACTAACTACAACATTCATTATTACTATCACCATTACTACTATCACGATCACCACTATTACTACCACCATCACCATTTTTATTACCGTCATTATCACCATCACCATCCCTGCCACCATCACCACCCCCATCACCACCACCCCCACCACCACCCATCATCATCCCTGTCACTATCCATCACCACCACTACCACCACTCATCACCACGATTTACCACCATTCATCACCACCACTCACCACATTGCCATTGTCATCAGCCACTATTAATACCAGTCACCAAGAACTATCCATTATCACTAGTCATTAATACCAGTCACCAGTTCCAGTCACCAGCACGAGTCACCAGCACCATTCATTATCACCAGTTCTCAGTTCCTGTCATTATCACCAGTCATCAATATCAGTCACCAGTCACCTATTTTCGTCACCTAGGAACACCTCTAGTTAAAGGCACCAGTCATTAACACTAGTGATCACAGCAATCACCAGTCCATTCATATGAACCAGTCACTAGCATTAAGTTCAATCACCAGTCATTAGTATGTATCTTATGCACCAGTCACCAGCGTTAAGACATTTGTCACCAGTCACCAGAACAGGTCACCAGTACCGTGGTTTCAGTATATGGTATATGTTACAGTCACCAAGGATCAGGCAACAGTTTGGGGGTACTAGTGTATGAAACTAAAATCACCATTCTAATTCTCGGTCAATTACCATTACTAACCAAACACTAGGTAGAAGCACCAGTATAACACTCACCTGGCACCACTCAGGCACCAACCATACACATAAGTCACGAAGCACCATTAGCCAGTCACCATTCAAAAACCACAGGCACCAAATCTCCACACACACACACCAGTTCGTAAAGCACTAGTCACAGGCACTCACCACGGGGGGGGGGGAGGGAGGGAGGGAGAGGCAGGAGGAGAGACGAGCCACACACACACACACACTAAGGACACTGTCAGGGCCGTCCTCACCTCGACGTTGGGGCCGCTAGGAGGAAACTGACTGTAGTGTAGAGCCCTAGCGAGGTATTATTGGCAGAGAGAGAGAGAGGAGGAGGGGGAAGAAGAGGAGGGGGAGGAAGAGGTGGGGGGGGGGGGAGAGGAGGAGTTAGTCTGCCAGTTAAACCCGACTCTAATACACTCTACTTATCATTAAATTCCATCATCCCAATTCGACCCTCTCATCCACAAAATACCCCCATCGGAACCTGTTAAAATAACCTCTTGACTGCCGTGATCTTCGTCTGGCGTTAAAAGGAAGGCGTTGATTCGTCTGGCGTTAAGGGTCGACTATCGCAGTGTCGTTTACATAGCGTTGTAAAGGAGTTTTGAGGGGTCGTGTGCTTGAGAAGGCGAGCTATGCAGTAAAGCGGGTTGGGTGATGGAGAGCAATTTGGATAGTCATTATTCTCATTTCTATCTAAATGACCTGATTCTAATTTATAATCGACTAGACTCAGGGTAATTTTCTCTTATTTGCTCTCTCCCCTCCCCTCACCCTTTCCCCTCCCTTCCTTTCACCCTTTCCCCTCCCTCCCCACCCCTCGTACTATCTCTCTGTTCCTCCCCTCTTACTAGCCTTCTTCCTACCTTCCTTCCTTCCTTCCCTCCCCTACCCTCCATTCTTACTATCTCTCTGTTCCTCCCCACCTACTATCCCTCTTCCTTCCTTCCTTCCTTCCTTCCCTCCCCTACCCTCCCTTCTTACTATCTCTGCTCCTCTCCTCCTACTAGCCTTTTTCCTCCCTTTCTTTCTTTCCTTCCTTCCTCCACGACTTTCTCTCATTCCTTCCTTTCTTCTATCCCTTCTACTTTACCTTCCCTCTTTCTCTTACTATGTCCATCTCTTTCCATCTATTCCCCATCATTTGATCTCCCTCCCTCCCTCCCTCTCTCTCCCTCTCCCCTCTTCTTGATTTCCTCCACTTCTCTCACCTTCACTCCTTTATCCCTTGTAATCCTCTCGCGCCCTGCTGGGGCGGGAGGAGGAAGGAGCGGAAGGAGGTGGGGAGCGGGGAGGTCAGGAGGGTGGGGAGAATCTGGGGAAGGGAGGTCGTGCTCCTCGTAGGAATAATACTCACAATATGTTCTGGGGTTTGAGGTAGAGATTCTAGTGGTGTAGGGGCGAGGAGAGTTAATGAGGAGTGGGGGAGGAAGGGAAGGAGGGGAGAGAAGGGGAGAGGGAGTGAGGGAAGGAGAGAGGGGAGGGAAAGAGGGAGAGGGGGAGAGGGAGTGAGTGAGGGAGGGAGAGAGAGAGGGGGAGGGAAGGAAGGAGAGAGGAGAGGGAGTGAGGGAAGGAGGAGGGAGGGAGGGAAGGAGGGAGAGGGGAGGAGGGAGTGAGGGAAGGAGAGAGAGAGGGGGAGGGAAGGAGGGAGGGAGAAAAGAGGGGGAGAGAGTGAGGGAGGGAGAGAGGGGAGGAAGGAAGGAGAGAAAGGGGGAGAGGAAGGTAAGGGGAAGGAGAGGGAGGAAGGGGAGGAAGGAGGGAGAGAAAGAGGGGAGAGGGTAGGGGAAGGAGAGGGAGGGAAGGAGGGAGAGAAAGAGGGGGAGAGGGAGTGAGGGAAGGAGGGAGGGGAGAGGAAAGAGGGAGAGGAGAGCGTAAGGGTGACTCAGGGAGAGAATATAGATGAATAAGTTGAGTGAATAAGGGAGAGTGTGTGAAGGAAGAAGATAGAGTAACTGGATGAAGAAAGGAGGGAGGGAAGGATCACCGCACCCACCAGGATCTTCGTCAGGAAGGTATTGACTACCTACCAACACGAGGCGTGGATAGACTCCCAGCCAGCGTAGTCGCAGGGTTAGGTTAGGTTAGGTTCATGGTTGGGTAAAGGGTGGTTAAGTGGTTACAACGCTCGCCTCCTGTCCTTATTGTTGCTGGTGTGCGCTTGGGTTACTCTTAGTCCACCTAGCTGTTAATGGGTACCTGAATTACCAGTTGGGGGAAGTGAAGGAGGTCGAGTACAGTGCCGGTCAATTGCATCTTAGTATACTAAAGAATTTGTGTAAAGTTTTGGTGTATTTGCATCGTCCTAACAATAACCTAGTGTTTTCTATTTCGTGGGTCAGTTGCTCTATGGGACACACACACACACACACACACACACACACACACACACACACACACACACTTGTTAATCCTAGAGTGAGGCCGTAACATACATCATAGGGACAAAATTACATAAAATACAATAAAATACAGAAGAAATACATAAAATACAACGAAAATACATCAAATACAACGAAAAATACATACAATACAGCCATGGAATTCATACGTAATACATAACACGGCAATAACCAACCCAGAGTGAATAATTGATACCTGTAATCCCATCACCTCACCTGACTCACTCACTCATACAGAATCTCTTCATTCATTCATTCATCGTATTTTCTAATCAAACCTGAATTGATCTTCTAGTGTATTACTCCTGAATAAATTGTCTAGTCTGGGAAGGGAATAAGTTTTTGACTACTGAAGCGCCACTCATACTGGTGGTGGGATGGGTAACTAACTGTCTCGTAGTGTAGTAGAATATGACCTGACCTAACCTAACCTAACCTAACCTAAGCTAAGCTAACCTAAGCTAAGCTCGTATAGTCTAACTTAATTTAAGCTCACATAACTTAACCTAACATAACCTAAACTAACCTAACACAAATTAACCTTTTCTACTACTACTACTACTACTACTACTACTACTACTACTTTTTTTTTACTACTACTACTACTACTACTACTACTACTAATAATAATAATAATAATAATAATAATAATAATCACAATAATAATGCCAACATAAATCAGTCTATCACCCTTCCTTACCTGATAATTACAATAATGGAAAAAAATTACCTGTACCATTTACCTTAACTCTTAAAACACCTTAACTGCTGCGTCCTTAACCTACTATGTGTTAAAGCTCATTGTTAATGTCATTTACACTCTTAAGACAGACTCGTATCTGCTATATAACTCCTATATTATACCTCAAATATTATATATGA
>NW_024737068.1:2078593-2081093 GCF_018991925.1 Homarus americanus
GGGCTGCCCTGTCTTGTAGGAGTGTGTTGTAGGGTGTGTTGTAGGAGTGTGTTGTAGGGGTGTGTTGTAGGAGTGTGTTGTAGGAGTGTGTTGTAGGAGTGTGTTGTGGGCGTGTGTTGTAGGAGTGTGTTGTAGGAGTGTGTTGTAGGAGTGTGTTGTGGGCGTGTGTTGTAGGAGTGTGTTGTAGGAGTGTGTTGTGGGCGTGTGTTGTAGGAGTGTGTTGTAGGGGTGTGTTGTAGGAGTGTGTTGTAGGAGTGTGTTGTAGGAGTGTGTTGTAGGAGTGTGTTGTAGGAGTGTGCTGTAGGAGTGTGTTGTAGGAGTGTGTTGTGCTGTAAGAGTGTGTTGTAGGAGTGTATTGTAGGGGTGTGTAGGGTGTGTTGTAGGGGTGTGTTGTATGAGTGTGTTGTAGGAGTGTGTTGTAGGGTGTGTTGTAGGGTGTATATTGTGCCAGCAAGTGTGATGTAGGAGGTCAACATTGTAGAGGGGTGTTGTGGGAGTATGTTGTAGGGTGTGTTGTATGAGGTGTGTTGTAGAGGTGTGTTGTAGGGTGTGTTGTAGAGGGTGTGTTGTAAGAGTGTGTTGCTGGCAGCGTGTCGTAGGAGTGTGTTGTAGGAGTGTGTTGTGGAATGTGTGTTGAGAAATGTGTTTTGTAGTGGTGTAATGTTTGATAATGTGTTGCAGCGGTGTAGTGTGTTGCAGTGTGATTTAGAATGTTGTAGCTGTGTAAATTTCCAACAGGACACATTATAAGAGTGTCAAGTATACAGGGCTGTGATGAGTCGTGTGTGTGTGTGTGTGTGTGTGTGTGTGTGTGTGTGTGTGTGTGTGTATGTGTGTGTGTGTGTGTGTGTGTGTGTGTGTGTGTTTGTTGGTGTAAGATTTCCTTTATGAGACGTACCGCATGTGACATAGAAGCGGTACAGGTTGATGACGGTGCTTTGATGAATGGTACAGTAGTGTGAGGAGGTGGGATGGGTACAGTTGGTGGTGGAGTGGGAGAGAGGTGCAGTTGAGAGATATTGGTCACAGAGATATTGGTCTGAGAGATATTGGTCTGAGATATATTGATCTGAGATATATTGGCCTGAGAATATTGGTCTGAGATATATTAGTCTGAGATATTGGTCTGAGATATATTGGTCTGAGATATATTGGTCTGAGATATATTAGTCTGAGAGATATATTGGTCTGAGATATATTGGTCTGAGAGATATTGGTCTGAGATATATTGGTCTGAGATATATTGGTCTGAGAGATGTTGGTCTGAGAGATATTAGTCTGAGATATATTGGTCTGAGAGATATTGGTCTGAGATATATTGGTCTGAGAGATATTGGTCTGAGATATATTGGTCTGAGAGATATTAGTCTGAGATATATTGGTCTGAGATATATTGGTCTGAGAGATATTGGTCTGAGAGATATTGGTCTGAGAGATATTAGTCTGAGATATATTGGTCTGAGATATATTGGTCTGAGAGATATTGGTCTGAGAGATATTAGTCTGAGATATATTGGTCTGAGAGATACACTGAGTCATAGGAACAGAAACACTGAATGAATTTTTTTTAAGACATAATTTTTTGACTAAGTTAATATTAAATTCATATAACTTTAATACTAAAACTCTACTTAATGATCCCGGTGCCTAAGAGATAGTACAGCACTTTAATACTCTATTGTGGCTGAGTGGATAACAAACTCGTATCCTAACCTAAAGGGCATACGTTTGCACCCAGGATTACCTTTGGATAACGCGCTGTAAATAGGGTCATACTTTAAATGGAGAAGCGAAGGTAATCAAATATAATTCCGTCTACATTACACTTAATTGTATCTTATGAACAAAATATATAAAATGTAAAATATATATTGAGGATGGTATACTTGAACAACCAATTTGAACAACCAATTTGAACAACCAATTTGCATTTTATTAAGTTTGTTACACTCACATTTCACGAGGCAACACTCAGTAGATGATTCAGTTATTAAAACAAACGAGACGATGTGTTTTAGTGTCAAGACAATCTAGTTTGGTTCCTTTTTTTTTTCCACGGTGTTATAATGCACTCGAATGTCCTTGGCCTGAGAGACTTATCGCGTGTGTGAAGGATCGGTCTTATGTAGGTAATAAACATATCCGTCTTGTTGTGTGTGTGTGTGTGTGTGTGTGTGTGTCATCCTTCACTACTAGGTTGAGGTGTGTCTAAGTACGTATGTTTGTGTGTATATAAATTATGTATGTGTTTGTTTATATGATGTAATGCATTAATAAACTGTCTGTGTATACCGGCAGATGTTTATATAATTGTAATGTATATAATGAACGTATGAGTAACATGTATACACGTATAATGACAACAGTACAAGGTGAATGGTATTACTTGAAGGTTAGGTTAGGTTAGGTTAGGTTAGGTTAGGTTAGGTTAGGTTAGGTACCTGAAGAATGTGACACCCTCAATAATTATTGTCACAGATGGATCAGTTCCCCCGAAGTT
>NW_024737068.1:2086093-2088593 GCF_018991925.1 Homarus americanus
ATCTCTGTTGGTTGTTTTAATGTCATATTAAATGTTCTGTTTGGCTGTGTTTTAATGGTGGGGTGGGGAGGGGGTTGTTAAGTCTCTGCTTGGGTGTGTGTTTTAAGTGGTGTGTTAAAAGCTGTGTTTGGTGATTGTTTGGGTGTTTACAGTTGTGTCTGGTGTTTGTTTGGTTGTTTACAGTTGAGTTTGGTGTTTTTTTTTCGATGTGGATTCTCAGTGTCAGGATCTCTGGTGTTTTTTTATGCTTAGATCTCCATTTAGTGTTTGTATGTCGGTCTTACGCGCGCACACACACACACACACACACACACACACACACACACACACACACACACACACAACTGACCATGACCGATACAAGACCGAATCATTTCAAGTTTGAGTCATTCTCTCTCTCGACTGACTCACTGAAGCCATAACCTGAGTCATTTAGACATAGGCAAGACTAACCATTGAGAGTCTTGGTTTACTAATGATGGTCTTGTGGTGGTGGTGGGGGGGATAGTCAGGTCCACTTTGCACCAATTCGTCTGTACGTAAACGTTTGAGGCGTATTCGTCCGTCTGGTGTACGTAATAGTGGTCTAGTTTATTCGTCCGTAAAAATATTAGGTTTACTTGTTAGTCCTTGTGTACGTGTTTTTGGATATACAGTAGTAGGCCTATTCGTCCGTACGTACGTAGGCCTATACTTTGTGAGTTTGTAGACCTTAATAGCATCATCATTTACCTTGAAATTCAGTCAACCTAACCTAACCTAACCTAACCTAACCTCACAGCAACATTGCAATAAAAAACCCGAACCAAACTAAACCTAACCTAACCTAACCTAACCTAACCTAACCTAACCTAACCTAACCTAACCTAACCTAACCTAACCTAACCTAACCTAACCTAACCTAACCAAACCTCGTAGCAACATTGTATAATTACTAGGGGTATGAAAAGCTCGTCATGCGAACCAAAATTAACTTAGAGAAATGTTATGTATTGAGCCAATCTTTGACTCCTCAGCCCAGGTGGTCACGTTCATTAGTGGCCAGGTGGCGACAAATTACCTGCAATTGCTCGTCCAGGTAATTAAATATGGTCGCTGATTTGAACCTTGGTATTGCCTTTCTACCGCCCATTGCCCATCATGTAATCTTTTAGTTCCACTTTTTGGACGGGTTTTTTTTTGCCCTTTGATCTTTATACTATTGCCCTGTTACATCATTGCCCTTTCGTTCTAGTGCCCCTTTGTTGTTATGCTATTAATTCCCTTCCGTTATCACATTATTGCCCTTCTTCCATTACATAATTCCCTTTCCGTTACCACACTATTATCCTTCCACCGCCAAACTATTGCCCTTCCACCGTCACACTATTGCCCTTCCACCGTTACGCTATTGCCCTTCCACCGTCACACTATTGCCTTTCCGTTACCAAACCATTGTCCTTCCACCGTCACACTATTGCCCTCCCGTCGTCCATTGCCCTTGGCTAGTGTCACAGGCGGTCATCTTAGGGGCAAGAAGGTCAAAGGCGAGTTACTCATGAGCATTTACGACCTTTAGCCATGAGGGTTAACACTTAGGGTTAATGAATCTGGTTTTTGTGAGTGTGTGTGTGTGTGTGTGTGTGTGTGTGTGTGTGTGTGTTCGTTCTTGACACACAAGCCTATATGCATGTCCATGACCAACATATAGTTACATACGTGTTCATTGTTAGTCGTGTGTACATATAACACACACACACACACACACACACACACACATGTACGTTCAGAGGCTCAGTTCTTACACCAGTGAGAGTATGGTGACGTATAAAGAGTTATAATCACTATACTCAACATACCTGTGGTTGTGAGACAGGTGTTGACCCCTTTAGTATAGTGACTTATCCCCTTGAGAACAGTGACTTAACCCCTTGAGTACAGTGACTTTTGACCCCTTGAGTACAGTGACTTAATCCCTAGAGTACAGTGACTTTTGACCCCAGGAGTACAGTGAATTAACCCCTTGAGGACGATGCCATAACCCCTTAAAAATAATAATTCCCCCGATCTTAATTATATTGTACTCCGGGAGTTACGTCACCATACTCATAAGACGCAGTACATCACGTAACTTAATTCTTACAAATGAGTCACAAGTATCGACCTATACATATACTCAAGCATACATACGTCAACAAATCATACATAAATTAGTCTACATGTATACTCAAACACATATTGGTCTGCATAATTATACACTCAGGTATATATAACTACATATATATTCAATTACACATACATATATCCCCGTATAGCCACTACTGTTAACACTATAGTTATACACTGAAGGATATATGAACTTTCAACTAACTATTTAGCTTATATTGTGTAGTTTGTAGAAGCGGTAACAAGTGGATATTCGTAGTAGAAGTTATTTGATCCATGTTGTACTACGAGTCACGACCAGGGGAATCAATATACTGTATGGTAGCTAGAACCACCCACATGCTCTTCAACATGG
>NW_024737068.1:2093593-2098593 GCF_018991925.1 Homarus americanus
CACAACGCACCACAACAACCTACACGCTACACAACGCACCACAACACACTGCACGCCACACAACGCACCACAACACACTACACGCTACACAACGCACCACAACACACCGCACGCTACACAACGCACCACAACACACTACACGCTACACAACGCACCACAACACACTACACGCTACACAACGCACCACAACACACTACACGCCACACAACGCACCACAACACACTACACGCTACACAACGCACCACAACACACTACACGCTACACAACGCACCACAACACACTACACGCACGCAACGCACCACACACTACACGCTACACAACGTACCACAACACACTACACACAACGCACCACAACACACTACACGCTGCACACGCACCACAACACACGCTACACAACGCACCACAACACACTACACTACACAACGCACCACAACACACTACACGCTACACAACGCACCACAACACACTACACGCACAACGCACCACAACACACACTACACGCTACACAACGCACCACCAACAACCTACACGCTACACAACGCACCACAACACACTACACGCTACACAACACACAACACACTACACGCTACTACACCACAATACACTACACGCTACACAACGCACCACAACACACTCACGCTACTGGCCACGCACACACTACACGCACACACCACAACACACTACACGCTACACAACGCACCACAACACACTACACGCTACACAACGCACCACAACACACACACGCTACACAACGCCACAACACACTACACGCTACACAACGCACCACAACACACTACACGCTACACAACGCACCACAACACACTACACGCTACACAACGCCACAACACAAGTGGACGTGGTTGGCCACAGGTTGGTCCCTCTGTTCACTGGCCATGTATTCTGTACACGCAAGAGGTTTCGCACCATAAACAAGAAGGTTCCTCTGTCTTGTGGTGGTGTGGTGTGGTGTGGTGTTATGGTATGGTGCTGTGGTGTATTTGTGGTGTATTGTGACGGTGGAGTGGTACTGTAATAGTGTGTGTAGTTGTGCAGTAATGTGGTGGTGATAATGTGTAGTAAAGGTGGTGGTGTGGTGTGTGTAGTTGTGCAGTAATGTGGTGGTGATAATGTGTAGTAAAGGTGGTGGTGTGGTGTGTGGTGTTGTGGTGGTAGTGTGTGGAATTGTGGTGGTGATAATGTGTAGTAAAAGTGGTGATACGGTGGAGGTAGTGATGGTGATAGTATTGGTGGTAATTCTGTTTATGACTGTGATGGTGGTGATGGTGGTGATGGTGGTGATGGTGGTAGTGAAGAGGACTAGATGTGTACAAATAAAAGACGAGAACACTACAAGAATAGACAGGTGTGGAGAGTGATCAATTGCATCCGTTGAACAGACAGTTGTAAGTAAGAGGTAGATCACTGGAGCTGTCAGACCACTGCCAGGGTGACAAGTTACTTTATTGCAGCTATCAACACAGCTGGGGTGATGTGGAGTTATTACCCACCATCGACAGAAAGACAGACAGACAGGCAGATACAGCTGGGGGTAAAGAATGATGTATGGTTATTACCCGCCATCGACAGACAGACAGACACAACTGAGGACAAGAACTGGTGTTAACTATTGCCACGCTGTCCGTACTGTATTGTACATAATGTAATAATGGTTGTCCCTCATGTAACGAGGATGGCCGGCCCAAGGGTCACCTAGGCGTGAATTTGTTTAAGGTGAAGAAGCTGTCGCCAACACAACAACCACACCCTAAGTTAACGAGTTGTATGACCCAGTGTCAAGGAATGGTCCGAGAAGACCGGATAACTCACCAACTGCACTGGCTAATCATTACCCCGGAATACGATCCACAAATCGATTAACATCCAATCCCCAATTACTACTGGGTAGACAGAGGCAAATGGCACTTGACCATGGTTTCACCCTGCCCGGGGATCAAACCTACCTACCTACCTACCTACCTACCTAACTACCTACCTACCTACCTACCTACCTACCTACCTACCTACCTACCTACCTACCTACCTACCTACCTACCTACCTACCTACCTACGAAGCAACACTAGTATGAATCAGCCTTCGTGTCGTGGTGTTAGACAGACAGCCTTGAGCAACACCCGCAGGAGGCTATATCCAAGACGTACACACACCAAGACAAAGACTATTGTATTCTCCATTGGCATTGTCTCTTGTTTACGTGGTGGAGGTTGTTTGTAGCACTATTGTTTGTGTTGGGGTTAGGTTAGGTTAGGTTAGGTTAGGTTAGGTCAGGTTAGGCTAGGCTAAGGCGATAAAAGCTAAGGTTGGTTAAACTTCCCCTCAACCAAAAAATCCGATTCTCGAGAAAATTGTGATAAATTGGAAAGAAAAGTAAAGAACGATTAAAGTAAGAGGGAGAGACAGCGAAATTATATATAGTGTGTAATACTAAAAGGCGAAGAGGAGGAAAAATTTGATATAATGACGTTTGAACAGATTCGTGTGTATGTGTATGTGTGTGTGTGTCAGCTTCCAAGGCTAACAGACCACAGTAGCTGGGAAGACTAACCACAGCACCACTGACGCTGCATTGTCTACTGCGTCAAATTGCCAGCTATCTACACTAACGGCTTGCTTGACTTCAGTTCCCGTCGCTGTTACCTGGCCAAGAACCGTGACGAAAATAAATAAGGTATATACGTGTGTGTGTGTGTGTGTGTGCGTATGTGTGTGTCATACCGAAGGAGGAGGAGGGATGGAGTAGCAGGAGGGGAATGAGAGGAGGAGAAAGGGGAGTTGAAGAGAAAGGAGTAGGAGGGGTGGAAGAAGTAGCAGGAGTGGGGATGAGAGGAGAAGAAAGAGAGGAATTAAAGGAGAGAGTGGGAGTGGGAGTAAAAGTGGAGAGAGACTAGCGTGAGGAGAGGTCCAGAAATGTGTATACTGCCACTCCAAAATGTTCATAACCAGCGGCTAACACACGAAAACCATGGTGGGGAAGGAACGGATGAGAAGGTATGAATTTGCTCGTTTTTACGCGAATATCCAACGCCAAAGTGACTCAACGACATCCTAAACGCCAACCCCGTCAGTATTCATAGCTAATAATTTGACGGTAATGCTTGGATTATCCTGTATCTCGGCTAAGGGTTCTTCCGCTGCTGTCCAATGCGATTTTTACCAGCAGCTTAGTAAGAATGTGCACGACTCTACTGAGAATGGTCTTGCTTCTACTGTACAGACTAACAGCCTCTTCCTATTGTACAGATTAATAGCCTCACCTTCTATTATACAGACTTAACAACCTCACCTCCTCCTATATCGGTAGTTTAAGCTTATTAATCGGTATTTAAAGAATGTCCGTGTTTACTGTCCTTGTTTACTGACGGTGTTTATGTCCGTGCTTACTGGTCGTGTTAACTCTCCATGTTTACTGTCCGTTTTAGATATCCTTGTTATGTCCGTATTTAGTGTCTGTCCGTGATCCTCCACTGGGTCGTGTACACTCCTCCGGAAGGCAATTGGGAGATAATCCAAGCGTGTCCACCTTCAAATAAAAAATCCTTGAAGGTGTACATAGGAAAATACCGAATCTCACGCTACAGAAAATGTGAATAACTAGATATGATTTTTTTTTTAGTTTATGGACTTGGTAGACAAAGCGAGGAAAATATACGATTAAAGTAAGAGAAATAGTTTGAGAGTTTGAGAGTTTGAGAGATAGTTTGAGAGTTTAAGAGATAGTTTGAGAGTTTGAGAGATAGTTTGAGAGATAGTTTGAGAGTTTGAGAGATAGTTTGAGAATTTGAGAGATAGTTTGAGAGTTTGAGAGATAGTTTGAGATATTGGTTGAAAGATAGATTAAGAGATAGTCTGAGAGATAAGTTGAGTTAGACAGCTTATCTGAGAGATAGGTTGAGAGATAGGTTGAGGGATTGGTTGAGAGATAGGTTGAGAGATAGGTTGAGGGATAGGTTGAGAGATAGGTTGAGAGATATGTTGAGAGATAGGTTGAGAGATAGGTTGAGGGATAGGTTGAGAGATAGGTTGAGAGATTATCCAAGAAAATTGTTTTTATATAATTTGAGAGACAGATTGAGAGACCTAGTGAACGGTGCTTAATAACCCTGGTAGTTGAAGCACCTAAAACTATGACCTAGTGAACGGTACTTAATAACCCTGGTAGTTGAAGCACCTAAAGCTATGACCTAGTGAACGGTGCTTAATAACCCTGGTAGTTGAAGCACCTAAAGCTATGACCTAGTGAACGGTGCTTAATAACCCTGGTAGTTGAAGCACCTAAAGCTATGATCCTAGTGAACGGTGCTTAATAACCCTGGTAGTTGAAGCACCTAAAGCTATGACCTAGTGAACGGTACTTAATAACCCTGGTAGTTGAAGCACCTAAAGCTATGACCTAGTGAACGGTGCTTAATAACCCTGGTAGTTGAAGCACCTAAAGCTATGACCTAGTGAACGGTGCTTAATAACCCTGGTAGTTGAAGCACCTAAAGCTATGATCTAGTGAACGGTGCTTAATAACCTTGGTAGTTGAAGCACCTAAAGCTATGACCTAGTGAACGGTGCTTAATAACCCTGGTGGTTGAAGCACCTAAAGCTATGATCTAGTGAACGGTGCTTAATAACCCTGGTGGTTGAAGCACCTAAAGCTATGATCTAGTGAACGGTGCTTAATAACCATGTGTGTGTTAAACCAGTGTTACGTGAGTCACTGTGTATTAAACCATTGTTATGTGAGTCACCGTGTGTGTTAAACCATTGTTATGTGATTCATCGTGTGTGTTAAACCACTGTTATGTGAGTCACTATGTATTAAACCAGCGTTATGTGAGTCACCGTGTGTGTGTTAAACCAGTGTTATGTGAGTCACCGTGTGTGTTAAACCACTGCTATGCGAGTCACACTATGTATTAAACCAGTGTTATGTGAGTCACCGTGTGTGTTAAACCACTGCTATGCGAGTCACACTATGTATTAAACCAGTGTT
>NW_024737068.1:2103593-2136093 GCF_018991925.1 Homarus americanus
GGGAGACTCTAGAGGTGCGCCCTGGATGCCTCGGCCTCCTCCCGCCTGCACCGCCTTCTGCATCTTCTTGCACTTGGACCGCTTGTTTTGGAACCACACCTTGACCTGTGGAGGGGAGAGGGGGAGAGTTAGTACACCGTCACCCGCTACCACCGTCAGAACCACCACAACATCTACAACTACCCAAAGTCTTATACCACACACACACACACACACACACATTACACACACAACACAACATTCCATTTGCCTCTTTTAAAACTGCCATGACGTGTTATGCCAGCCACACCTTAATCATTCCCTCAGCCTCGTACCCAGTGTTATTATGGTCCGTGTTTGTTGTCAGTCGCCGAGATGGCAACTGGCGAATAATCAGGAGTTGCCACGGTCTGATAATCATGTATGTCTCTAGAACAAAGCGTCCCCACTGTACCTTTGAAGGCTGAAGCGCAATAATAATAAACGACTTTAACTTTGACTTTGGCAGGGCTTTTGATCAGCCTCGAGACGGTGGTGGCTATTATGGAGATTGATGACCCTGTTACCTCCTGAGGGGGTCCTACAGGAGGGGGAGGAGGAGGAGCTCGAGTTCTGCATCACCCTAGAGTCAATTGGCCTTGTTTTCACTAGTCTTACAGCACACCTCAACTCCAGCCACAGTGTAAGGTTGGTTTGTTGTCCTCTGAACATAGTCTCCCGGAGGTTAACTATCGACATAAGCACAGTCTAGCGGGATTTTCTTCTTATTATTTTCTCTATTTTATTTTCTTTCGAAGACAAAAGAGGAAAAGGAGGAGTAGAAGAGAGATTTAGGAGAGGGACACGATATAATGCATTGCGTCATAAAGCCTTTCCTTTAATGAAGTTAGAATATACGACAGAATGATGACATATTAAAGACAAACTTCATTATATAATATTTTTTTATTATTGTATATTCCGAGAAACTTGGTCAAACTTTCGCTGTAAATTAATACTTTTAGAATAAATATGAATACAGAGACATAATGATATATAGAAAGTTTATCTATTAAGCTGGAGTCTTATTTATTGTATTTGTTAGTTAGCGTAATCAATTTTATTCTTTAATCAAAGGTGTTCAAAGTTGCCAGGTATATAAAGTTCCCAACACGACTCCTCCATTTAGTGATGAAAATGATCAAAAACACATCACTATTTTAGGTGTCTAACATCTTGAAGGGATTCTATAAACACACAAAAAAAACATCAGGGGATTTCGTAAACATCATGTTGTGTAGGTTTTCTTTATGTAAACATGACACAACACGGGATAAATAATGTTTGTGGTGATTTTGTATTTAAATATAACCTAGACGCTATCTCAGGGTCACGTCCCGTTGGTGGCAGGAAACATCGTTCATTTTACGATATTTAACGATGATGTTTAGTATAAGAATGTTGAAGTTTTTGTGTGGTTTAGACATTTTAATTTCAGCTGATTTTTTTTTGTGTGTTTGTGTATGTGTGTACAGTATAAGTGTGTGTGTATATATAAAGTATGCACAATAGCTTATAAAAGGGCTATATATATATATACTGTAGACACACAACTCCTGCAGCTAACTATCAAGGTGTCAGTACTATAAAACACCAGAAGTACTGTAGCTACATAAAACTGTATTCTGGCTACACTAAATAACCTCATTCTCCTCCAACAGAAACTCAAGTCCATTTTACTTTACAATTAACCGCATCCTGGAGGAGAGACCAACATTTCTCATGATAAAAATTTCCGGGTTTCCAAGTTAACTCTCTCAAGTGTATATGAGTGACGAGTCAGGCACATCCTGTATGATGAACTTGGTACAATAATAAGGAAGTGTTGTGGCCTCAGATTGACAACAGAGGACGTAGCTTAAGAATGACATACCCAGCAGTAAGGCCATGAGAAATAACTGCTGGGTGTGAATGTCCCTAGAATGACTCACGAATAGGGGGGGAATGTTAAGTGGTGTATGGGAGTTGTAGAATGTATGACGAATGAGAGGGAGGGTGAGGAAGAGTTATGGGAGGACAGGAGAAGAAGGGAAGAGTGGAGGAGGAGGAGGAGGAGGAGGAGGAAGACCACTTGAGGTGTTGGTTGAGTCAAGGGGTTGTGTCGTTAGCTCTCTGAGGACGATGGTTTAACCCCTTGAGGACGATGGCTTAAACCTCTAAGCACAATGGCTTAAAAGGTCTTGGAAGATGCCAGTGGAGTGTATTATTAACAAAGTGACAAACAAAAGAGAGGAGAGAGAGACTAAAACCAAAAAGAAGAGACACGAGAAACAGTAACTCAGACAAAATCCGGTTTACGAGGAAGTGCGAACAATTACGATTATAATGACTTTACGGAATGTGAACGTTTCTAGGAGAGTCTTACTCACGCTTGTCTTGACTCTTGACCAGACAAAGGTGAAAGAGTGTTGTTGCTGCTTCCTGTTGTATTTGCTGTCTCGTTCTACAGTTAGTATACGTGAAAACAGTAAAGTTGATATACAAGTGAAGTAAAAAGGACTTCCCCCTCTTCCTTCTCCCCCTCCTTCCTTCTTTTCCTTCCTTCTTTCCTCCCTTTCTTCCTCCCTCTTTCCCTCCTTTCTCCCTTCCTCTCCCTCCCTACCTTCTTCCTCTATTCCTCTTTCCTCCCTCTCTCTTCCCCTTCCTTCTCCCTTCCTCTTTCTCCCTGCCTTCTTCCTTCACCCCCACCCTTCCTTCCCCCATCCTCTCCTCCTCTCCCCCTCCCTTCCCACGGTGTTGTGACCTTATGACACACACACACATACTAGATTCCCTGAATGTTTTAAGATGACGACACATGAAGTTATTTTCCGTGTACAGAGCTGACGACACAAACAAACTCGACATAGTTTTCCTTCCTACACAGTACACGTCTTTCCCACGCTGTTAATATAATGTCAAAATCTTTATCATTACAGGAAGTTGGTGTTTGAGTCGTCATTCTGAGCTTCTTTGTGAACAAGATCCGGACATACCAGGAGATGGAAAGGATGACAAGAGACGAACAGCAAGACGAAGAATAAGAGGAAGAGGTGGAGTTAATAAGGATATGAGATAATTAAGAGTAATGAGAGGAGATGAACAGGAGGAAAAAGACCAGAGAGAGAGACTCACACAACAACGAATATAGAATAAATTAATACAGATAAAGAAGACGTGTCTGTGTTGTGTTCTGATGACACACAACAGCCACTCTTGTGTACACACGAGTCGTAGTTTGAAAGAACGTGTTTATCTTCTCAATGTTTCCTCTGACAGGAGTTTATGTTATGATGATTCGTTATATTGCGTCTGTCTGTCTGTTTATAAACGGGTGAATAGATTCTTGTTAAACTTTGCAGATCAGAGTACACTAGCCTTCAGTAGGAAACACTGTACTCGACCGCCTTCACTTCCCCAACTGTAAAATAATGTACCATTTCACAGCTGAGTGACATGAGAATACCACTGAATCGAACCAGTGACCCTTAAGCCACGAGACGAGCACTGTATCCACTTGTCCACCGCACTTCTTTGTATGTTGTTTTGTTCTAGGTCAAAGGTCACGCCTGAATCAATGACCCAGGTTTAGTCTACGTGTACTGAACCCAATGCCAGTCCCTCCTGACCTCACTGTTGGATGTTTTTACTTCGTGAGGAACATTCTTCTTACAGGTAAAGTTTAATTAACGCAACAGATTACCGATTCTTGAACACCTGCATATATTTTCTCAAATGTAAGTTTTCTTTCGTTTATTGCAGCGGATGATGTCATTTTTTCGTCATAACACATACTTAACACACACACACACATGTAGAGAGAGAGAGAGAGAGAGAGAGAGAGAGAGAGAGAGAGAGAGAGAGACCCTGGCCATCAGTCTCCTCTTGACACTTTCATCACTGAGGTAATCTGTGCACACTTAGCGACTCACTCACACACGCGTACCGATTACAGTTTCCTCTCTTATTATGGGAACCAAAAATAATAACTTATATCAATAAAACATTAATCATTGTAATATAATGATGCTGACAATAAGTTATGGTATTATAATGGAGTACCAATGGTTGATAATATTGAATAAGTAAACAAATCGGATAAACTGAATGATAAAAATAATAATAATAATGATGATGAATTAATAATAATAGCAATAGTAAAATACTGTACATTAGAGACATAAATAATAATAATAATGGTGATGATGATGATGATGATGATGATGATTAAGAAGTACATAATTGTATAACATTATTACACATATACAGTAGCTATCAGTAGGGTTTATGCTTCGTCATTTTCTTATTATTATCATGTTCTTCTGCTTCCACTTTCGTATCTTCTCGTTTATCTTATTATTATTATTTTTTCTCTTTCCTTTATTATGTAATTTATCTTGTCTGGATTATTAAGCTTTTTTCTGTTTTTTTTATCCCACTTTTTTGTTTGTTTTCTTGACGATGCTTTTGTGTTTTTACTCAAAGGTGTTTTCTTTGTTGTTTTTGTTTAGGTGTTGTCTTGACGTGAGCCTTCAGAGAGGGAGGGGAGGAGGGTATCTCTGGTGTGTGATGGTCTTGTTTTGATGAAGGACACACACACACACACACACACACACACACACACACACATAAACAGATACATGCACACAGAAACAAACACACGCATATATACATACAAGAACATAGATGCATGTAGTGTGCTCGTATGTGTGTGTGTGTGAGGGGATGTATTACGCCTATGACATAAGACGAACGAGCTGTGAGGCTACAAAAATTTCACCTCTTAACTTCCCCAAACACGAGGAGTCTGTTCTTGTAGTTCAGTTTACAGTATGTCAACATCCTTGGTAGAATCTGTATTTAGGCTCTTGTAGCTAAACTTATCTATATAACCTTGATTCTATTTTCTTTCTTAAGTACTGAAAAATAGACCGGAAATACAATACACTGGTTTATTTTTTTCGAATGTGGCCGAGGTTCCTAAGGATGTATTTGTGTTCCTATGCTGTTTGTGTATTCTGATATTTTTTTTTCTTTCTCATTTATGTTGGAAATTCACTTCACTTCTTTCTCTACCTAAGGATGAAGTTGAGTTTCTACATATTTATTTATTTACTTATTTACTTATTCATTTATTTATGAGTTTATGTAACATTTAAACATATGTTTTCTTATGTTGATACCAGAAATACCATGAACTACACCACACTAGTTTTTTTACTCCATAAATGTTGGGGTTAATTTAGGTTAGGTTAGGTTAGGTTAGGTTAGGTTAGGTTAGGTTAGGTTAGGTTAGGTTTAGGTTAGGTTAGGTTAGGTTAGGTTAGGTTTAGGTTAGGTTAGGTTAGGTTAGGTTAGGTTAGGTTAGGTTAGGTTAGGTTAGGTTAGGTTAGGTTAGGTTAGGTTAGGTTAGGTTAGGCTAGGTTTACATTCTTCTTCCTACATTCTTGTGGGTATCAATGACCTCCTCAGACCTCACAGTGTACTCGTGCCACAGCTACTAATATTAAGGTCTTGTCTGTTCTTAACACAGACCCGCCGCTCCAGCCTTTAGGGAGGTGCGTCTCAATCCTCCTTGACAAAATTCAATCTAAAATATTAAGGTTCATCAAGAGCCAGACACTCCTTCCCTCCCTCCTTCCTTCCTCAACCTGCCTCTCCCTTTCTTCCCCTCTCTCATTCCCCTCCTTCTCCCTCTCTACCTCTTTCTCCCTCTATCCCTCCTTCTCCCTCTATCCCTCTCCCTCTCTCTTCCTCTGTCTCCCTCCCTCCCTTCCCTATCCTCCTTCCCTTTCTCCTCATTCTCCTGTGTTATGCCAATGTGTCTCGTGTGTGTGTGTGTGTGTACTGCTTCTCCTTAAATTACTACCTCACTACAAAACCACCAATATTCTTTTCTCTGTAGCGTCCACATGAGGGAGACAATACCCTCTCCTCACGCACTCATTAATCTTCCCTCCTCACGCACCCTAAATGATACATCCTCCCGGCGCATGGCTTGTTGATACAGAACCTTGAGCTGTTTTTTTCCCAACAGAGAATACATATATAGGGTGTCGCATAAAAATGTCTCTGCCTCCTCTCCCTCCCTACCTCTCTTTCTGCTTCCTCCCTACATCCCTGCCTGCTCCCTGTCTCCCTCTCTCCCTCCTGCCTCCCTCCCCTCCTGCCTGCTCCCTCCTTCCCTCCTTCCTGCTCCCTCTCTCCCTCCCTCCCTGCCTGCTTCCTGTCTCCCTCCCTCCCTGCCTACTAATTGTCTCCTACCTACCTGCCTGATCCTGTCTCCCTCCTTCCTGCCTGCTCCTTGTCATCCTACCTCCCTTCCTGCTCCGTGTCTCCCTCCCTCCCTGTCTGCTCCCTCCCTCCTGCCTGCTCCCTCCTCCCTCCTTCCTGCTCCCTCTCTCCCTCCCCTCCTGCCTGCTTCCTGTCTCCCTCCCTCCCTGCCTGCTCCCTCCCTCCCTCCTTCCCTGCTCCCTCTCTCCCTCCTCCTGCCTACTAATTGTCTCCCTCCCTCCCTGCCTGGTCCTATCTCCCTCCCTCAATGCCTGCTCCCTGTCTCTCTCCCTCCCCCTGCCTGCTCCTTGCCACTCCCTCCCTGCCTGCACCCTGTTCCTCTCCCTTCTCTCCCTCCTGCTCCTGTCTCCCTCCCTCCTGCTCCTTGTCTCCCTCTCCCTCTCTGCCTGCTCCCTGTGTCCCTCCTCCCTGCCTGCTCCTGTCTCCACCTCCTTCTACTTCCTCTCTCCCTACCTCCCTGCCTGCTCACTCTCTCCCTCCCTCCTTTCCTGCTCCCTCTCTCCCTCCCTCCTGCCTGCTTCCTGTCTCCCTCCCTCCCTGCCTACTTTGTCCTCCCTCCTGCCTGCTCCCTCCCTCAATGCCTGCTCCTGTCTCTCTCCTCCCTCCCTGCCTGCTCCTTGCTTCCTCCCTCCTGCCTGCACCCTGTTTCCCTCCCTCTCTCCCTCCCTGCTCCCTGTCTCCTCCTACCTGCTCCTTGTCTCCCTCCTCTCTGCCTGCTCCCTGTGTCCCTCCCTCCCTGCCTGCTCCCTGTCTCCCTCCCTCCTGCCTGCTCCCTGTCTCCCTCCCTCCTGCCTACTTCCTCTCCTCTCCTCCCTGCCTGCTCCTCCTCTCTCCCTCCCTCCTGCCTGCCCCGTCTCCTCCCTCCCTGCCTGCTCCCTGTCTCCCTCCTTCCTGCCTGCTCCTCTCTCCTGCCTGCTCCTGTCTCCCTCCCTCCTTGCCTGCTCCCTCTCTCCCTCCCTCCCTACCTACCTGCTCCTTGTCTCCTTCCCCTCCTGCCTGCTCCATGTCTCCCTCCCTCCCTGCCTGATCCCTGTCTCTCCTTCTTCCTGCCTGCTCCTCTGTCCCTCCTCTGCCTGCTCCTGTGTCCCTCCCTCTCTGCCTGCTCATCTCCTCCCCTCCCTGCCTGATCCCTGTGTCTCCTCCTGCCTGCCTGCTCCTGTCTCCTCCTCCCTGCCTACTTCCTCTCTCCCTACCTCCCTGCCTGCTTCCTCTCTCCCTCCCTCCTGCCTTCTCCCCGCCTCCCTCCCTCCTGCCTGCTCCCTCCCTCCTACTGCTCCTGTCCCTTCCTCACTGCCTGCTCCTGTCTCCTTCCCTCCTTCCCATTCACCTTCCCTCCTGCCTACTTCCTCTCTCCCTACCTCCCAGCCTGTTCCTCCTCCCTCCCTCCTGCCTTCTCCCTGCCTCCCTCCCTCCTGCCTGCTCCTTCTCTCCCTCCCTCTCTACCTGATCCTTGTCTCCCCCCCTCCCTCCTGCTCCTGTCTCCCTCCCTCCCTGCCTGCTACTTGTCTCCCCCTCCCTGCCTGCTCCTTGTCTCCCTCCTCCCCTGCCTGCCTGCTCCTGTCTCACCTCCCTCCCTGCCTGCTCCCTGTTTCCTTTCCTGCTCCTGTCTCCCTCCCTCCGTCCTGCTCCTTTTCTCCCTCTCCCTCCTGCCTGCTCCTGTCTCCCTCTCCCCTACCTGCTCCTTGTCTTCCTCCCTCCCTGTCTGCTCCCTGTCTCCCTCCCTCCCTACCTGCTCCTTGTCTCCCTCCTGCCTGCTCTGTCTCCCTCCCTCCTTCCTGCTCCCTGTCTCTCTCCCTCCCTGTTTGCTCCTGTCTTCCTCCCTCCCTACCTGCTCCTTGTCTCCCTCCTGTTTGCTCCCTGTCTTCCTCCCTACCTGCTCCTTGTCTCCTCCCTCCCTGCCTGCTCCCTCCCTCCCTAACTGCTCCCTGTCCCTCCCTGCCTGCTCCCTGTCTCTTCCCTCCTTCCGTGTCTCCTTCCCTCCCTGCCTGCTCTCTGTCTCCCTCCTGCCTGCTCCTTCTCTCCCTCCCTCTCTACCTGTTCTTGTCTCCCCTCCCTCCCTGCTCCCTGTCTCCCTCCCTCCCTGCCTGCTCCTTCTCTCTCCCTCCTCCCTGCCTGCCTGCTCCTGTTTCCCTCCCTCCCTGCCTGCTCCTGTCTCCCTCCCTCCCTGCCTGCTCCTGTTGTTCCTTTCCTGCTCCCTGTCTCCCTCCTCCCTACCCTGTTCCTGTCTCCCTCCCTCCCTGCCTGCTCCTATCTCCCTCCCTCCCTACCTGCTCATTGTCTCCCTCCCTCCTGCCTGCTTCCTCTCTTCCTCCCTCCCTGCCTGCTCCTTGTTTCCTCTCCCTCCTGCCTGCTCCTATCTCCTCCCTCCTCCTGCTCCTTGTCTTCCTTCCTGCCTGTCTGCTCCTGTCTCCCTCCTCCCTCCTGCCTGCTCCCTGTCTCCCTCCTCCTACCTGCTCCTTGTCTCCCTCCCTCTCTGCCTGCTCCTGTGTCCCTCCTCCCTGCCTGCTCCTGTCTCCCTCCCTCCTGCCTGCTCCTGTCTCCCACCCTCCTGCCTCTTCCTCTCTCCTACCTCCTGCCTGCTCCTCTCCCTCCCTCCCTGCCTGCCCCTGTCTCCCTCCCTCCTGCCTGCCCCTGTCTCCCTCCCTCCTGCCTGCCCCTGTCTCCCTCCCTTCCTGCCTGCTCCCTCTCTCCTACCTGCTCCTGTCTCCTCCCTCCTTGCCTGCTCCCTCTCTCCCTCCCCTCCTACCTGCCTGATCCTGTCTCCCTTCTTCCCTGCCTGCTCCCTCTGTCCCTCCCTCTCTGCCTGCTCCTGTGTTCCCTCCTCCTGCCTGCTCCCTGTCTCCCTTCTTCCTGCCTGCTCCTGTCTCCCACCCTCCTGCCTACTTCCTCTCTCTCCCTACCTCCCTGCCTGCTCCTCTCTCCTCCCTCCCTCCCTGCCTGCCCCTGTCTCCCTCCCTCCCTGCCTGCCCCTGTCTCCCTCCCTCCGTGCTTGCTCCTGTCTCCCTCCTGCCTGCCTGCTCCCTGTGTCCCTCCCTCCTGCTGCTTCTCTCTCCCTACCTCCCCTGCCTGCTTCCTCTCTCCCTCCCTCCTTGCCCTTCTCCCCGCCTCCCTCCCTCCTTGCCTGCTCCTCCCTCCTAACTGCTCTGTCTCCCTTCCTCCTGCCTGCTCCTGTCTCCTTCCCTCCTTCCCTGTCACCTTCCCTCCCTGCTACTTCCTCTCCCCCTACCTCCTGCCTGCTTCCTCTCTCCCTCCCTCCCTGCCTTCTCCTGCCTCCCTCCCTCCTGCCTGCTCCTTTTCTCCCTCCTGCCTGCTTCCTCTCTTCCTCCTCCCTGCCTGCTCCTTGTCTTCCTTCCTCCTGTCTGCTCCCTGTCTCCCTCCCTCCTCCTGCCTGCTCCTGTCTCCCTCCCTCCCTACCTGCTCCTTGTCTCCCTCCCTCTCTGCCTGCTCCTGTGTCCCTCCCTCCTGCCTGCTCCTGTCTCCCTCCTCCTGCCCCTCCCTGTCTCCCTCCCTCCCTGCCTGCTCCCTGTCTCCCTCCCTCCTCTGCTCCCTGTCTCCCCACCTCCCTGCCTACTTCCTCTCTCCCTCCTCCCTGCCTGCTCCTCTCTCCCTCCCTCCCTGCCCTGCCCCTGTCTCCCTCCTCCCTGCCTGCCCCTGTCTCCCTCCCTTCCTGCCTGCTCCCTCTCTCCCTCCCCCTGCTCTTCCTCCTCCCTTTCCGCCGCCTCCCCCCCTTGCTGCTGCCTCCCTCTTGCGCTCCTGCCTGCCTCCTTCCTGCCTCCTCTCCCTTCCCTCCTTCCTTTACTTGCTCTCCGCTACCTCTTTCTCCCTCCTGCCTGTCCTTGTCTCCTCCTCCCTCCCGTCCTGCTCCTCTCTCTCCCTCCCTCCCTGCCTGCTCCTTGTCTCCCTCCCTCCCTGCCTGCTCCCTGTCTCCCTCCCGACCTACCTGCTCCTTGTCTCCTCCCTGCCTGCTCTGTCTCCTCCCTCCTTCCTGCTCCTGTCTCTCTCTCCTTCCTGTTTGCTCCTGTCTTCCCTCCCTACCTGCTCCTTGTCTCCCCTCCTGTTTGCTCCTGTCTTCCTCCCTCCCTACCTGCTCCTTGTCTCCCTCCTCCTGCCTGCTCCCTCCCTCCTAACTGCTCCCTGTCTCCTTCCTCCTGCCTGCTCCTGTCTCCTTCCCTCCTTCCGTGTCTCCTTCCCTCCTGCCTGCTCTCTGTCTCCCCTCCCTGCCTGCTCCTTCTCTCCCCTCCCTCTCTACCTGATTCTTGTCTCCCCCCTCCCTCCCTGCTCCCTGTCTCCCTCCCTCCCTGCCTGCTCCTTCTCCCTGCTCTTGCCTGCTCCTGTTTCACCTCCCTCCTGCCTGCTCCTGTCTCACCTCCCTCCCTGCCTGCTCCCTGTTTCCTTTCTGCTCCCTGTCTCCCTACCTCCCTACCTGTTCCTGTCTCCCTCTCCCTCCTGCCTGCTCCCTATCTCCCTCCCTCCCTACCTGCTCATTGTCTCCCTCCCTCCCGTCCTGCTCCCTCTCTCCTCCTCCCTGCCTGCTTCCTCTCTCCCTCCCTCCTGCCTGCTCCTTTTCTCCTGCCTGCCTGCTCCTCTCTCCCTCCCTCCTGCCTGCTCCTTTTCTCCCTCCTGCCTGCTTCCTCTCTTCCTCCCCTCCCTGCCTGCTCCTTTTCTCCCTCCCTGCCTGCTTCCTCTCTCCCTCCTCCTGCCTTCTCCTTTTCTCCCTCCCCTGCCTGCTTTCCTCTCTTCCTCCCTCCCTCCCTGCTCCTTGTCTTCCTTCCTCCCTGTCTGCTCCTGTCTCCCTCCCTCCCTCCTGCCTGCTCCTGTCTCCCTCCCTACCTACCTGCTCCTTGTCTTCCTCCCTCCTGCCTGCTTCCTGTCTCCCTCCCTCCTACCTGCTCCTTGTCTCCCTCCCTCCCTGCCTACCTCCCTCCCTGCCTGCTCCCTGTCTCCCTCCCTGACTGCTCCCTGTCTCCCTCCTTCCCTGACTGCTCCCTGCCTCCCTCCCTGCCTGCTCTTTGCCTCCCTCTCTGCTTGCATCCTGCTTCCCTCCCTCCCTCCCTGCTTGCTCCCTGAGACACTGTGAGTTGGAGGGAGCAGGCAGGGAGGAAGGCAGGGACATTTTTCTGAGACACCCTGTACATTAATACATACATACATAGATATACATATACTTCTTTCATACTTATACATACTTTTTATGATGTATTAATAACTTGCTCTTATACATAATACACACCAAGAGATGCGTTTGTAATTGATTAATAAATTTTGTTATAATTCAGTTAGGTGTTTCTATAGCCAAGGTCTAAAAGAATGTCTCGTTAAGTCTGTTTCTATACTAGACAGCCCACAAGTTTTATAGATTAAGAAAGACATTGTTTATATTATGTGTTTTTACAGGAATAAATATCAATGTATGTGTAATCATTTCTTGGTGTATAAGTCCTTGGTAAATTCTGGCCATATAATAATAATAATAATAATAATAATAATAATAATAATAATAATAATAATAATAATAATAATAATAATAATAATAATAATAATAATAATAATAATAATAATAATAATAATAATAATAATAATAATAATAATAATAGATATAACATACAGATAAAGTATAGATGAATTGATTGAATAAGTAATTAAATATTTACAAGAAATTCTACATTGTATAAGTGTTGCCAAAAGTGAATTAATAGTCATTGTATTTACATAATATCAGCAACTACTAATTTACTCTTCATTCATTTTTCAATATCTGTAATCTTGTTGTTACGGTACATTGCTTGGGTACAGCAGGTGGGTACAGGTACATTATCAGGCTAATATGTGCTAATGTGTACTAACCAGGTGTTACTGTCAGCCTTTATTAGTAAGAAAAACATAATACTATTGATGACTATTTACTGGTGTGGTGCTGTTATATGACCCTTTAGCACTGAGGGTTATTAGTGTGTGCGTGTGTTAATTCTATGTGCGTCTATGTATACATCTCCGTGTGTTTGTGCGTGTCCATGCATATGTCGGTGCAAACACGTGCATACAGTGAGTGTGTTCTGAACCAGACAGCATCTGTATAATAATAATAAGAGGATAAATAAGAAAAAAATACATACGATAAGACATTTATTAAGACAACAGTATTTAAATAATAAACTAGACCAGTCATGATATTACAGAGGTACAGGGGAGAGATAGTGTGAGAGAGGGAGATGCAACACAGGGAGAGAGAAATAAGAGTGTGGGGAGGAGAACGTGACGCCCTGGCAGGTGAGGAGAGCAACAAGAGAAGCAAAGTTAATAAGTGTGCACCTGTGGTCACCTACACTTTGATAACTAACTTTCCGCTTTACTTTATTTTGGCAATTTTTTGGTGCTGTAAAGTGTCCTGGTCGGCGACTCTACCCCCGACCACTGGCCTTACTCCTCACAAGGTCTCTGTTGACCCCTGTACAAGATAACGTCTCCAGCCATCCACTGCTGCAGTACAACCACCTCTATATATATATATATATATATATATATATATATATATATATATATATATATATATATATATATATATATATATATATATATATATATATATATATATATATATATATATATATATATATATATATATATATATATATATATATATATATATATATATATATATATATATATATATATATATTTTTTTTTTTTTTTTTTTTTATGAAGTCTCCAGTGTTGCACCGCCGCCCACTGCCACCACCCTCCTCCACACACACACGCACTGGGCCACTGAGGAGGCTGTTAGGCCTTAGTGGCCATCATTCTAAGTCTCCAAGACGGTTGGTTGGTTGTTCATAATATACAAAAACATCGACTTCACCATAACCAGATTAAATACTTATGTTTTTACGGTAAGAGTTCTTTGGACAACATTCATCATCACAGATATCTTCCTCTTCTTCCTCCTCCTCCCCTTCCTCTTCCTCTTCTTCCTCCTCCTCCCCTTCCTCTTCCTCCTCCTCCCCTTCCTCTTCCTCCCCATCATCACTACCCAGCTCTTGGAAGTAGTTCTACACTGTATATGAATGAAGTTTTGACGCACTGCTTTACTACACTGACGCTCCTGACTCACTTCCTCGAGGCAGCAAGACCTACTGTAGTGAGTCAGAGGACCACGGGTCTTGTGGTGTTCCTCGAGTCAGGCAGCACAGGCGGGGCTGAGGATCGTCGTCTTGAACTGGTCTTCAAGTATTCTGCGAAAACTTCATCAAGACGACCAGGTGATGGTGATCCACTGGAGGGTTCCCCTTGGTGGTGATCCACTGGAGGGTTCCCCTTGGTGGTGATCCATAGAGGGTTCCCTTTGGCGGTTATCCACTGGAGGGTTCCCCTTGGTGGTGATCCACTAGAGGGTTCCCCTTGGTGGTGATCCACTGGAGGGTTCCCCTTGGTGGTGATCCACTAGAGGGTTCCCCTTGGTGGTGATCCACTGGAGGGTTCCCCTTGGCGGTTATCCACGGTAGAGTGATCCAACACTGCACCTTCTCGGGGTAATCCAACACACTCAGCTGCAGGGATCCATACAATACTTGGGGTTCAGTGACAAGCCTTTAAAAAATTATGTTACAGGTTTTCAAGTCACATCAACGTACAACACATCAGTCTGCTGGGCCAAGTTTCCACACGACACTGGCTGTGAACGTCCCGCAAGCATGAAACACTAGTACTTGGCACCACAGACCACGACACAACACTGTGACCAACAAGACACTGGTCACACCCGAGAGAGAGAGAGAGAGAGGGAGAGAGGGAGGAAGAAAAAGAGATATAACCAGATAGTTTTTACAAGTATATATTCAATAGTAATAGTCCCAGAGTAGTCAGTGAGACTTAGTGATGGTCGCTGAGGCATCATTCTTCGTCTGAACTGAGGCGAGGACCCGCACCATCATGTCCCACTGTCGAGGCGAGGCGAGGCGAGGCGCTGCTCTCAGTGGTACGTGAACTCTGCTTGTGTGTCTGTCACCGTCCTCCACACTGGCCACCAGATTCTTGCGGCACATCACTCGGGGAGAGCTTGAGGGTCAGCTGCGACTGGTGCTGGAAAGTGATGACCTGACACCAGCCACTGTAGGCCAGGTAGTTCACACCCAGGCTCCGTTCTGGCCAGCTTCTCCACAATATCATCGCCAATATGGCGAGTATATTGCACAAAATCTTTGGGATGCCCCTTGAGCTGCACTTCATCTTTGGTCCCAGCTGTCACGCCGGAGGCCACAAGTGGGCCACACAGCTGTACAGAGGGCCATAACTGGGCCACAGAGAGGACTTTCGTGACCCTGTAAGCAGCTGTAGCCACTGGTTCGGGTCACCAGTGGCTGATATAAATGAATTAAATGAGGAGATGTTGTTGGTCAGGGGAGTACCACGAGTACATGTAGGGCGCCGGCGCGGGCGGCTTCATATCCCAGTGGTGGGCGGCCAGCCCGGGCGACGAGGCAGAGGGTGGCAGCGACATGTGGTCAGCCGAGGATACGGGCGGTGCTATGGAGGTGGGCGGCATGTATCCCCCGTGGGGCTGGTGGTTCATGTGGTGCTGGGGCGGAGGTGGACACGGCGCCCCGGGCGGGCCAGGGGGACACAGGTGGGGCGAACCATGGTTGTCGTGCGACTGGCTAGTGGGTGTGGGCGGGTGCTGGGGGGGCCCGTGGGCGTGCGGGGGCAGCTGGACAGAGTGTGGGGGTGGTGGGTGGGAGTGAGGGGAGGCTGCATGGGGTGGATAGTTCGGGTTTGAGGGCTGTGTGAGAGTGTTTGAGGAGGCTAAGTGAGGCGGGTGGTGAGGGACCTGGGATTGGACGTGAGGGTTGGGGGACTCTGGTTGAGAGGACTGGGGAGGAGGGAGTGAGTGCGGGGACGTGAGGTCATGTTGCTGGTGTTGGGTCCAGTATGGGTGCCCCGGTGGACAAGTCCCAGGGGATGGGAGAGGGCGGCCGTGTTGGATAGGACCCAAGGTCGTGTAGGGCTGTGACGGCGACTGTGCCTGAGGAGGAGGACTGATGGGGTTCGGGGTGGTGTACGTCATGAGAGGGGAGGTGACTGACAGAGGGGAGGAGGTGAGGGGAGAGCCGGGCCCCACCGGAGCACCCTGTGGCACACACGACCCACCAGAATTAACTGTCTTCAAGATCTTCTTGCACTTGGACCGCTTGTTTTGAAACCAGATCTTCACCTGTGAGAGAAGAGAGACTCCAGTTAGTTCACACACAGCTAAACTAATGTTATTGTTACATTATAAGTCATTCATAACAATTATAATATATATATATATATATATATATATATATATATATATATATATATATATATATATATATATATATATATATATATATATATATATATATATATATATATATATATATATATATATATTATACAGGCGTGGAGAAAGTGAACTGTGCTTGTTAGGATAAACAAGTTGACGGCACACATAGTGATAAAGTGCAGCAACATGTCCACATTAATTAAACGAAAAAAATAAATATTCATCTTAAACCTTTACAAACAAACATTACATTCGTGTACAGGATCATCGAGAAAGACTGATCCTTATATCATAATATGGGAATACTTTTTCGATGATCCTGTATCTTATTCACGATCTGATAAAAAAAAGCCGGATAAATAATTAAACATGAAAAACTAAACACGATAGAATAGAATAAACTTTCAGTACGAAAAATGTCTAGAGGTTTATACCTGTTTTATATGGTTTAGTGTTCGTAATGTTCAGAGCCGAGGAGCCACAGCCTGGAGGTGTCCTGGGGTGAGGAGTGGAACATTTAACAAACAAGGAGAGCCTCTTCCCGGAGACAGGGCGCCATTTATCTAATTCAGGGCGCTCTCTGAAGCAGGTGGTTCGAGGAATGTCTCGGAACTGGTTCATTGTGAATCATCTCGAGAAACTCTGAGTCACAGTACTGACATGCCACAGTCTGAGGAAGTGAAGCAAGTGAGGAGGCTCCAGTCCGAAGCAGTGAAGCAAATGCGTCATCTCAGTTTTTAGAAGTAGTGAAGCAAGGAAGTTGTTTCAAAATGAGGATATGGAGCATGCTGGACATATCAGTCTGAACTGCAGCAAGTGGTTCGTCCCAGTTTGAAGCAGTGAAGCAAGATAGATGCTGGCATGAGACACAGTGGGTTAGTTAATCTTAATTCAGGCTGTGAGAAACGCCTTCCTTGTTGTTTCAGTGTACTTAGGTGCTTCAACAGCAGGGTCTTTAAGTACCGTTCACTAATTCTTAGTTGCTACACGTGACCAAAACTCTTAAACACTGTGAAGGTCATATGTAAATAAACAGTAAACACAAACAGTAAACAGTTTCTTTATTAAAATAAACACCTGAAATAAACATTGTGGTGAAGAAGTTAATATCTCGCTTTGTTTTTGTTTAATTTATAATAATTTATCCAATCTATTTATTTATCTTCTATTTTAGATTTTTTTTATTTTGTTCATTTATCATACGACAAAAGTATTTCCTAGTTCCTGTACGGTGTGTCATATATAATAGTGTTAATAATATAAAGAGAAACGGGCGGATCCAGTAATACCAAAATGGAGGGTCCAAGAAGTTGTGGGTGGGGGAACATGGCGAGCACAGCGAGCCCACCCAGCTGGGGAGGCTTAGGGGGGCGCTGTAAGACCCCAGGAATTTTTTTTTATATCTGACCAATATCATGACCATTTTGATGCTATTTTGAAGCCCTCGTACTTGACATTAGGAGATAGTCTGAGGCCAATAGTAATAACTTTTTACTATTCAAAAATGTCTGAGTACAATATCGTGTTAAAGAAAAAGTGTTGAAATTTCTGATGAAAAGGGGAGTCCGGACCCCCAGGGCCCTCCTAGATCATCCCCTGAGAAGGTGTTGGTAGAGGGTCCGGACCCCCAGGGCCCTCCTAGATCATCCCCTGAGAAGGTGTTGGTAGAGGGTCCGGACCCCCAGAGCTCTCCTAGATCATCCCCTGAGAAGGTGTTGGTAGATACATACTAAACACACCTCTAGAGGCGGTCCTCAAACTTTTTATCTGTGACGGTCAAGCTCTCGTTGAGACCCTCTGCCTAGCCAGCTGAGAGGGCGCTTGGAAATCCAACACATAAAGCCCAGTTCTCACTCTGGGTTGTTGTAAAGGCCCGTCCACACTGGGGCTCATGATGAGCGCCGTGATGCGGACTTCTCACGCGCGGTGATGCAAAAGAGGGAGACAGTCCACACTGGCAGCCTACTGTCTGCAACATCCACACCAGTCGTTGACTTGCACAAGAGAGAGAGAGAGAGACAGTAAGGACGCTCGGGTACAGGAGACTGTGGTGGCTTTATGTTGTGCAGAAAAGAAAATTCTAAAGAAAAATAAATAAATATGGTGTAAAAGTTGGCCATCAAGTTGCTGCTTCACGTCTCGCGCCAGAGTTCGCCCGATCAGTGTGCGCGGGTCTCCCGCAACACGAAAAACAAGTCAGAGCAACACCATGAGCATCACGGCGCGCTTCATGAATCCCAGTGTGTACGGGCCTTAAGAAAGGACATTCAGCCTTGGTGGTAAGCGGGGTACCATGCTATCAGGTGATAAAGGCTAGCCCTCACCAGCGTAGAAAATGGCCACAAAACTGTGATGATGATGATGATGGTGATGATGATGATGATGATGATTCTTTGATTATCCCTTTGAGGACAGTGATTTAACCATTTGAAGAAGATGGTTTAACACTTTTAGGATGATGGTATAATCCTCTGTGAATGATAAGTTAACTCCTTAAGGATGATGATAAGCCATTATCGTTTTCAAGTGTTGAAATATAGATCTTCCAAATACTCGCAATATATTTGGGTGGGGAAGGAATTAATAATTACTAGATATCAGACAATAAATACAAACAATTGCTTATTAGCTTCATTAAGGCACAAATGATAATAGAAAAAATAATCCAAAAGGCGCAGCAAGGTCAGGTCAGGTCAGGTCAGATTGTGGGGTAACAAAATCGGCTATATGCTCTCCTGAACACCATTTCTCATTTAAAAGATGAAGAAATATCCAGGATAATGATGTAATACACAATATATAAGTTGACATTCCATCAGATTACTTCGACTGACTTGCAGATATAACACTGACAGATCACCAACATACATAGTCACCCGTAGGTATGAATATGGGTGTCTTACGGCATTCGAACCCATAAAGCTCCCAAACTGACTCGAATGATAAGTGTTTCGAGTTTGGAACTGTTCAAGATAAAGTGAAAAGTAGTGGAGTTGAGGTAAAGCTTTTAATGAAGATAAGATTATCACATTATTTCACTAAGTCTCTCTCTCTTTTGTCATCTGTTTTCTTCTGTTCTGTTTTCGTCACTTCCTTGGTTGTCACAATGAATAGTGTTTTCTCTTCCTCCTCTTCCTTCTCCTCCTTTTTTCTTCTTCCTCTTTCTTATTTTTTCTCTTCCTCCTCCTCTTCTCCTTCTCTCTTTCCTTTTCTCCTCCTCCTCCTCCTCTGATGTTGTCGATAGTTGTGTTAAACATAAACACCAGGTACTCTGTGTTATAACAAACGTACACACACACACACACACACACACACACACACACACACACACACACACACAAACACACACACAAACACACACACAGGATACGAAATTAAAACCATAAGGTACAATAAGCTGAGGTTTATTATACTGAATATGGAACACAGACGCACAGTATAATTTACATCAAAAATATCTTTTAAGTTAATTTGAGACACAGCTTTGTACAAGGCAAGATGCAGGGGCAAGGAAAGTCATCTGGATATGTACAGTGATATATCTATATGTATTTATTTACTGTAATATAAATAAGAGATGAGAGAGAGACGGAGAGATGAGAGAGAGAAAGAGAGACTGACGCCCTGGCAGGTGATTAGAGCAACAAGAGAAGCAAAGTTAATAAGTGTGCACCTGTGGTCACCTAGACTTTGATAACTAACTTTCCGCTTTACTTTATTTTGGCAATTTTTTGGTGCTGTAAAGTGTCCTGGTCGGCGACTCTACCCCCGACCACTGGCCTTACTCCTCACAAGGTCTCTGTTGACCCCTGTACAAGATAACGTCTCCAATCATCCACTGCTGTACTACAACCACCTATGTGTATATATATGTGTATATATATATATATATATATATATATATATATATATATATATATATATATATATATATATATATATATATATATATATATATATATATATATATATATATATATATACATATATAAATTTTATGAAGTCTCCAGTGTTGCACCGCCGCCCACTGCCACCACCCTCCTCCACACACACTGCTCCTTGAAGAGGCGTTGAGAGCCCCTGGCCTTGACGACCATTGCACCGTCTCCAACACCATCAGGGTCACTGGAGGTGTGGGTGTGGCGGCCCAGCAGGTTACCTCAGGGTTATGGAGTGTGGGAGGCCAGCCAGCACCCCCGCCACACCCCCGCCACACCCACACCAGTATAAAAATTACAAAATGGTGTGTTAAACTTGTAGTAGTTAAGCACAGCGGGTTGCTTGGTAAACCTGTTTACTATAAAACGTTGCTGCTGTGGCATATCACCACACAACACTAAGACTTGGTGAACCACGTCACTATAAAACACTGTGGCTTGTTAGGCCAGATCACTATATAAAAGGGTTGGTGAACCAATTAAACAACTTCTACCAGTAAACATTCATTTGCACAATATATAGAGACGGGTCCGTGAGAGCTGTAGTGGTGAGCCTCTACACCTGACAACGGCGGGTCAGGCTGCTCCGACAACAATACTCTTCTCAACTACCAGCCGCCCTGTTCTCCCACTTGGCACAGGTCCTGCGGTGCATCACTCCAACTGCTCCTGACCCGCTGTGGCTGCCAGCTGGGTCAGGTGTGGCTCACCTGGGCAGGCCACACCTCACCCTGCCACCACTACCTCCATGTCATCGCCAATATGGCGAGTTTATTGCACGAAATCTTTGGGATGTCGCTAAGGCTGCTCTTGTTATCTTTGGTCCCGGCAACTTTGCCGCGGGCCACGAGTGGGCCACACAGCGGGCCGTAGCTGGACCACACAGAATACTTCTGTGGCCCTGTAAGTTGCGGTAGCCAGTGGCCCGGGTTACCAGCGGTGTAAAATGGTTGACTTAGGTGAGGAGATGTTGTTGGTCAGGGGAGTACCACGAGTACATGTATGGCGCCGACACGGGCGGCTTCACATCCCACTGGTAAGCTGCCAGCCCGGGCGACGAGGCGGAGGGTGGCAGCGACATGTGGTCAGCCGAGGATACGGGCGGTGCTATGGAGGTGGGCGGCATGTATCCCCCGTGGGGCTGGTGGTTCATGTGGTGCTGGGGCGGAGGTGGACACGGCGCCCCGGGCGGGCCAGGGGGACACAGGTGGGGCGAACCATGGTTGTCGTGCGACTGGCTAGTGGGTGTGGGCGGGTGATGGGGAGGCCCGTGGGCGTGCGGGGGCAGCTGGACAGAGTGTGAGGGTGGTGGGTGGGAGTGAGGGGAAGCCGAATGGGGTGGGTGGTGTGGGTGTGGAGGTTGCGAGAGGGAGTGGGGTGGTGGGCAGGGTGTTAGCTGGGGTTGGGGATGCTGTGGGTGTTGGCCAGAGTGGAGGTGGGCCATGGGGAGGGAGCCCAGGGCAGGGTGAGAGGTGGGGACCAGAATGGTGAGAGGCGGGGGCTGGGAGAGAGGAGGAGCTGAGGACTGTGACAAGGGGATCTGGCTAGGGGACTGTGTCTGTGGAGGGGGGCTAAGAGGGGTAGGGGTGGAGTAGGTCTGCAGGGGGGAGGTGGCAGACAAGGGGGAGGAGCTGAGAGGGGAGCCGGGCCCCACAGGCGCCCCCTGGGGAGCACCCGGCCCAACAGTCTGCACTGCCTTCATCATCTTCTTGTACTTTGACCGCCGGTTTTGGAACCAGATCTTCACCTGCGGGGAAGAAGGTGTCGGTTAGTGCCCTGGCGTCACTCTTGCTCCAGCATGCATCTACCTCTAACTTTTTCACTATTATATATATTTTCAGCGTTATATATTTTCAGTTATATAAAGTATATATATATTTATATATTTCGATAATATATCAAAGTTCACTGTTGTGTTGTCATCAACTAAATGGAAATATATATTTGTTTTTCTTTCTAAGAAATCACTCGGGTATTTCTACGTTGTAATAGTAATTTTCTTAAACAATTAAGCAGGTTTCGTATGCAAAATTGACTTATTTTTGCTGCCACCACAAAAAAGAACAATTGTTTTACAGGCTAATACAAGGAGAGAGACTCACTGTGCTACTCTTAATACTTCACCCACAGGCACACCATTGTACATTGTGGAGCCCTAGTACATTGTTCAGTCCTAGTACATTGTTCAGCCCAAGTACATTGTTCAGTCCTAGTACATTGTGGAGCCCTAGTACATTGTTCAGTCTTAGTACATTGTTCAGTCCTAGTACATTGTTCAGTCCTAGTACATAGTTCAGCCATAGTACATTGTTCATCCGTAGTACATTGTTGAGCACTAGTACATTGTACATCCGTAGTACACTGATGAGGTGTAGTACACTGTTCAGTCCTAGTATATTGTTCAGGTGTAGTACATCGTTAATCCGTAGTACTTTGTTCAGGCCTTATCATAGATATATTTCACTAAATAGTACTGATATTTTGAGGTGTGTGTGTGTGTGTGTGTGTGACGTAAGATCTTCTGCCCCAAGATGTACAAGGTCATTTAGATACGGGTCTCTCCAAACTCTCTTTTCTCTCTCTCTCTCTCCCTAAAAGTTTCCAATAACGCGTAACGAGCTAACGAGCAGTTCCCAAGTACCTTTAACTAGTATAATGTCCTTAAACTCGGGGGCGTTTTATGTTCACCTTCTTTGTTGTTGCCAGATAATCACGTCCATTCATCATGTTTAAATCATTACCTGCGCTCATTATACCTGTGTGAGCCCCGTGCTTATTTTCATCATTTTTATAAGTAATTGTTCACCTTAAGAGCTCATTCTCTCTCTCCCCTCTCCCTCCACCCCCCCAACACTTCCCTCCCTTCTCTCTCCCTCCCCCTTCCACTTCCCTCCCTTCCCTCTCTTCCCTGTCCCTCCCTTTCTCTTCCTTCCCCCTTGCACTTCCCTCCCTTCCCTGTCCTTCATTTTCTCTCCCTCCCCCTCTTCCCCACTCCCCCTCCTCCATCTACCCTCCCCTCGCTGTTAAATATCCTTAATGAGCCCCCCCTCTGCTTGTCCCCCCTTCCCCTACTATTCCCTCCTCCCCCCCCTCCCTCTCATCATCATCATCAATTTTCAGCTATTACCTGTCTTATCCATCTCTCTTTCTCTTTCTTCTTATCCTTCTTCTTCTTCTTCTCCTCCTCCTACTCCTCCTTCCCCCCTTCATATCAATACACAATACATGCAAGCGTAGGCAGAGCAAAGGGTGGGGAAGGGGAGTGGCAATAAAGGGAGGGAGAATGTTGGGGGAAGAAGAGGAGGGGACAGAAGAAAAAGAGAAGAGAAGAAGTAGAAAATTATATAAGATTTGAGGCCTTGATGAGACATTAAAATCTGTAGTCGTCGTAGATATGTAAAATCTGGGAGGATTAGTGAAGGTAAGTAGTCGATTTCGTTTGGAGTGGTGGGCCGCGGTCACCAACCCTCAGACTCTGTGTTGCAGTGACCCGAAGAAAATAATGGAAATCGGCTTAACATATTCCATTGACAGGAAACAATTCTTGCTACTCTATACTGTCAGTCCACCCCTATCTTCCCCTTCCATATATATATGCCTCCTTTCCATCCCCCATCCCCTCCCCCATCTCTCGTCCCCTCCCTTCCCATTGTCCAATTGTTGACAAAAGATCAGAAACCCACGAGGCCACACCTAATTATGTAAACATGCCTTTCCATAAACATATTTCCAGCATATACACGTTTACAAAGTAGGGTCCGACAGCTCGACATACAAAGGAATATTTGCTTTAGTCACCCTCTCAACGACGACGTCCATCAGAGTATCAAACCCATTTTCTTCGTGAATAAAAAGGTCTTTCAGGTGCTCCAAAATGACTCTTGTGGATTCAAGACATTCAGAAACAACTTTTAATGTGTAAAAATGTAAATAATATTTTCTCATATTTTTTTCCACCCATTAAGTCAATTTACATAGAGGTAGTATATTGATCCAATGTAATACTACCAAATTATCACCACCCATTGTTTTTATTGCATTATTAATACGGTGATTTGCATGAAATTACGTGTCCCATACGACTTGTGATTTAAAGTTACAGCTACAGGTTCTTGAGACGACAAATAAATTCTTAAGAAAATCACTTCTTTAATAATTCAGTAGAAGTCGTGAAACAAAGTTATGGGTCACTACAAGAGATCCATTAATCGATCAGTCACATTATGCACATTAACACTTCCACTGGTTCTCTGTCCCTGAGTATATATTACCTATACCTGCGCTAACAGTGATTATCTTATGTATTCCAACTAATTACCTTTACCTGTGTTTTAACTATTTTTTTACCTGTGCTCTAATTACCTATGCCTGTGCTCTGAGTAATTACTTTATATGTATTCTAGCTAATTACCTTTACATGTATTCTAGATAATTACTTTTACCTGTGCTCTAAGTAATTACCTTGACACACAGAAGACCATTTCCATCTCCTTGTCCACCAAATTCGTTCCTTCCCTCCTCTCTCTCTCTCTCTCCCTTCTTTTGTACTTCCCTCCTTTCTTCTCCTCCCCCCTCCCTCCCTTTTTTTTACCTCCATCCATCCTTCTCTCCCTCCTTCCCTTCTTTTTCCCTCCCCCTTTCCTCTCCTCTCCCCCTTCTATCTCTCCATCCTTCCCTCATTCCTATCCTCCCTTCCCTCTCTCCTCTCCCTCTTTCCCTCATTCCTTTCTTCCCTTTCAAACATCCACTCTCCTACCTTCCCTCCCTACCACCAACCCTTACACCCACCCACCCACCCACCCACCCTTCCTCCCTCCCTGCCTCACTAAGCGCGACATAATCCACCTCGCGTCGCCTGTCTCACGTCAAACTGCTTATAGATCGCCTTCATGCACGTCTCATTTTGTCAAAACATCCACACGTATTCAAGGAAGTAAAAAAACAGCCCCTCGACATATTTTATCCTAGCAGGTGGGAGCTTTCAACACACTGTCAGCTCTCACTACAAACAAACTTGGAAGCGTGTATAGAAATGGGTTATTTTTCATTGGTAAAGTGTGCAAGAATTTGTCTTATGCTTGTCTACCTCTCTCTTTCATGTTCCTCTGAAGGTGTGTGTGTGTGTGTGTGTGTGTGTGTGTGTGTGTGTGTGTGTGTGTGTAGAACGTGTTGTTATATATTGTACCGTACTCGTGTTCTGCCTATCTTGAGTTTAATTCAACCACACACACACACACACACACACACAAAAGCCCCTGGTTCTCAAATGCTCCCATCACCGCCACCATCACCATCACTACCACCATCACCATCACTGCCAATACTTCCTCACCACAGAGCCAATGTCCCTGCCACCAAAAACATCATCCACTACCACTATTATTTTTATCGTGTATTCCACCTCCAGTAACTACCATAATTTTCACCTTCATCAACACTATTTAAATTACCAACTTTATCACCATCAACACCACAACCGCTAACACCATCATCACCACTTCTACCACCACTAACATCATCGCCGCCACGCTTCATGCCTTAACCAGAAGACACCAGCATAGACAGATGAAGAGGAAGAAGGAAGGGGAAGAGAAAATGAGAGATAGAGAGCAAAGAGGAGGAAAGGTGCAAAGGAGTAAGGCTGGTGCAGGTAGTGTGGAGGAAGAGGAGGAGGTTAAAAGAAGGAATGGGATGGTGGTGATACTGGTAGTAGTGGTGTTGGTGGTGACAGTGGCAGTGGTGGTGGTAGTAGTGGTAGTGGAGGAGGAGGAGGAGGAGGTGGGGAGCTCAGAAATGACCCCTTGTCACCAGTGCCTTGTTGTGTGAGTGCCGAGAATTCATCATTGTAATGGCAGTCGTAGATCATGGCAGGTCCAGCTTGGCCCTGTCCCTTCCCCCCGCGGATATGCCATGAATATATAGTAGGTAGTGTGGAGCGTTTATACGGGCTGGTGATGGATCGCCCCGCCGGCCCACAGTACAGGCAGAGGGCTTAATGACATGCAATGTACCCCCGAGAGGCGCTCCACTGCCCCTCCTGAAGAAAGTGAAGCTCCCTGAGACACCCTGCAGCGGGAGGGATCGATTACATGACGACGGAGAGGGAGGAGGAGGACATTGAGACCAGGTGGTACGTAGACAGCTGAAGCGAAGGTGTTAATGACGGCAGTAGCGATGGTGTAACGAAGGGAGTGACAGCGATGAGGACGGTGTCACTCAACCAGATAAGATTAAAGGAGGACTCCACACACACACACACACACACACACACACACACACACACACACACACACACACAGAGAAGAATGCCTTTGATATGAAGTGGTGGCGATGGCGTATTTCCAAACACTATGTTATACCATTACAGATGAT
This sequence comes from Homarus americanus, assembly GCF_018991925.1. Taxonomy (NCBI): domain Eukaryota; kingdom Metazoa; phylum Arthropoda; class Malacostraca; order Decapoda; family Nephropidae; genus Homarus; species Homarus americanus. Next base: position 2,129,496 of record NW_024737068.1, read on the forward strand.
TTACTCAAAGGGAGAATGTCCTCTTACACCCGACCGACGGACCGACCAACACCCCGACCGACCCACCGACCGACCGACCGACCGACAACCAACAGACAAATAGCGCAGAAAAATTTAACCAACGAAACGCCACGTAATTTTTATCATGTTGTGTTACGGTTTGTAAACTTTGAGGATGATTAACAGTTTTAACATGGATGAACTTTTTCTTCTTTTCTTCACCTGTGTTATTAACCATTGTAATTACCTGTATTGTTATTATCACCGTTGTTTTTCTTGCCATTATCATTATCATCAGCATCATTATCATCATTATCGTTATCCTCATCATCATCACCTACATCATTATCATCCTCATCCTCACGTCTCTTGGAAGCACCGCTCAGGTAAATACATCCCTCTAATATAATATCACCCAGAAGAACTTGCTTATTTACATATCATTAACAAAATCGTACCCATCTGTCAGCCTCCAGCGCTCTTTCACATAATTTCACGACACAGTTTTACTATTTTTTTTTACGGATAAACAAATCGTAGACATTTCCTCGTTGGCAATATATATTTTATACTGAAATTCACCTGATTGGAGGTTTTGCGTTTTTTTTTTATTTTAGTTCTGTATCGTTTTAGTTGGATCCGTTTTCTGTTGTTGCTTCCCTTGTTTGTTTGTTTTTGTGTGTTTTTACTGTTGTTGCTCTCTCTCTCTCTCTCTCTCTCTCTCTCTCTCTCTCTCTCTCTCACTCTCTCTCTCTCATCTATCTATCTATCTACAGCATCTATCTATCCTTTACTTTTCCCTTCTTACTTCTCCTCCCTTCCCTTCACTACTCCTCTCCTTCTCACTCCTCTTCCCCTTCCTCTAATTCCTCCCTTACTCACACCATTCCTACCCTTCCCCTTTTTTGAGATGTAAAGACAGATTTTGTAGTTGTATGCACAGATTTCGTAGATCCACGGACAGATTTTTGGGGAGACGGGACCGATTTTGGAGGTATAGGGATAGATTTTAGAGGTTAAGTGGCAGATTTTAGAGAACCGAATATAAGTTGTGCCTATAATCATACATATGTATATAATATAACATAGCACATATAATTTCGCACAGTGAATCTTGAAATTATAATGTATGTATTTTATTCGATAAATAGATGTACACAAGAGGAAATATGTAAGTGAAAGTAAATAAACGGAAGTTACATGTTTATAGTAAGGAGATGAATCATAGGGGTAAACATATACACAGACAGACACACAGATGCACACAGTCACACACACGTATATACTTACTTACATGCACGCGCAAATACTCAATAAAACGCACACACACAAACACACGCGCTCGCACATATACACTAAAATGCATGTACACACACACACACACACACACACACACACACACAGCAAAAACATGACAGAAAGACATTAACCCCAAAAAGTAAAATATTAAATTCTCTAGAACAGACCCACCATAAATCACCCTTGTTGCACACACACACACACACACACACACACACACACACACACACACACACACACACACACACATAAACACACACACACTCACCGTAATCAAAACAAGTGTGTACCCTGCCTGACTATTCCCTCTTACCTCCCTAACAAGTGACGTCACCCCTCCCTCCCTCCCTCCCTCCCTCCCTCCCACATCAATCTTGGCCGAAACTAACGAACGATTAGGCCAGTATGTGTGGCACCCGTTGAAACCCAGGCACTGTGAGGCGCTGTGTGTGGCATTGGTGATTTATAACCAGCCAGTCCACCTCTTCTCCCGGCCTTAAGGGGGTAAAAGAAAGTGGGAATTTGAGTTTGATGAGGGAGGGGTGAGGGAGGGGTGAGGGTGAGGGATGGTAGGTAGGGCAGGGTGAGGGAGGTAGGGTGAAGGAATGTAGGTAGGGTGAGGGTGAGGTAGGGTGAAGGGAGGTAAGTAGGGCGAAGGGAGGAAGGTAGGGTGAGGGTAAGGAAAGGTAGGTAGGTAGGGTGAAGGAAGGTAGATAAAGAGAGTTATGCGTGCTTGAGTCCGTGTATGTGTGTGCGTGCGTAAATGCGTGCGTGAGTGTATATGTGCATATACAGTATACATAATACACGTACACTTACACCTAAGTATTATGATATATTAGACAAGCCTATGGGAGTGTTAGAGGGTTTTAGTCATCCACAACAAACATCCATACTTTCATCCATCACCGCACTAATACCTTCATCCATCACCACACCAATACCATCATCCATCACCACACGAATACCTTCATCCATCACCACACCAATACCTTCATCCATCACCACACCAATACCTCCATCCATCACCACACCAATACCTTCATCCGTCACCACACCGATACCTTCATCCATCACCACACCAATACCTTCATCCATCACCACACCGATACCTTCATCCATCACCACACCAATACCTTCATCCATCACCACACCAATACCTTCATCCATCACCACACCAATACCTTCATCCATCACCACACCAATACCTTCATCCATCACCACACCAATACCTTCATCCATCACCACACCAATACCTTCATCCATCACCACACCAATACCTTCATCCATCACCACACCAATACCTTCATCCATCGCCACACCAATACCTTCATCCATCACCACACGAACACCCTCACCCAACACAATCACCACTACACCTGCATCAAGAGACGAGACGTAAGTGAGTGTAGCACAAAGATGAATGGGTGTTGTTGTTAGTGGCGCTATTGTGGCCTTTACACGCCTCACCTCTTTGATGCCACGATATAATGGCACTCTCTTGAGGCGTGTGGCACCCGAGAATTGAAACTTACCCAGAGTTAAAGTGAATTACCTACCACGCAAGGTTAAATAATAATAATAATAATAATAATAATAATAATAATAATAATAATAATAATAATAATAATAATAATAATAATAATAATAATAATAATAATAATGTATTAATTAAGTAAAACATCAGAATCACGTACTTGCACAACACAGCCGCTGACCTGCCACCATTTTCCCGCGCGAAAGATGTTGTTGTTGTTGTTGTTGTTGGAGGTTCCCGCCATATTTGCTCCCTGAGACCAAAACATTATCTTGTGTTTTGTTTCTTACTCTCCTTTCTTAGTTTTTTTTTCCTCACTCCAGGCTACTCGACCCGATGATATTTATTCTAATTTATTCAAGGAATATCCTCCATAAATTCCCATTATAAGAAATAATTAAAGAGGAAAGGGACAATTAATTTTACGCCTGTCTCCCACAAACAATGTGTAATTATTGTACGCCCGGTGTGCGCCATCTTTTTTAGGAGGTGATATCGACTATTAACTTGGCCCCTACTGGTGATTTGGTCCGCTTTACGCCTTAGATAGTAAAATATGAGCCGATATATACTGCAGCATACTGGCAAAGGCATTTGTATACTACCTTCCCAGTTGAAGTATATCCGCGTGTAAATCAAATTTCTAAACTATTTTTCTTTAACGCATTTCTCTCTTCATTTTTCTTTTCAAATCGACTTCAATCGTAAGTCAACAACCGAGTGGCAAGACCATAAACAAAGGCGAGGTAGAGTCTATTTGCTTCATTTTTTCGCATAATCTAGCAATCGTTCCAACGTGAAGGTATCGACAAATGAATACATCAACAAACTCTTTATCACGCAGTATCTACACGGGGGAGGGCGGGGTGGGGTAGGGGTCATTTTTTAACATTCATCATGGTAGGGAGTCACCACACAACATGGTCTCCTCCTCACAACACACAGAGGCATTATGGTAGAGCCTCACAATACAACATGACCTCACAACACGACAATCACAACACAACACGACCTCCTCACAATACAACACGATCTCACACATACAACACGACCTCACAACTCAACATGACCTCACAATACAACACGACCTCCTCACAACACACAATGGAAATAGTTAGTTATACCGAGTGACTGTTGTTGTATAATAGACCACAGTTGTATTAGACCAGTTGTTGGAAGAGACCGCACAGTAGTGGTGTCAGAGCTGTGGTGTCAGAGCTGTGGTGTCAGAGAAGTGGTGTCAGAGCTGTGGTGTCAGGGCAGTGGTGTCAGAGCAGGGCTGTGGTGTCAGGCTGTGGTGTCAGAGAAGTGGTGTCAGAGCTGTGGTGTCCAGGGGCAGTGGTGTGGAAGTGGTGTCAGAGCTGTGGTGTCAGGGCAGTGGTGTCAGAGAATGGTGTCAAAGCATTGGTGGCAGTGTTTGGGAGCACCTCCAAGTTGGGGTAAAGGTGGGGAGGGGAGATGAGAAGGAGGAGGAAGAAGAAGAAGAAGAAGGGGAGGGGGAAGACGTGAAAGAGGAGGAGGAGGCGGAGGAAGAGAAGAACAAGAACAAGGGGAGAAAGAACAAGAACAGGAACAAGAGGAGGAGGAGGAAGCGGAAGAGGAGAAGAAGGAAGTAAAGGAGGAGGAGGAAGAGTCGGAGGAAGGAGGTAGGAGGAAGGGGAGTGAAGACCTTCTGACGCAGAGGTCATACAATATTGACCAAGAGCTTAGACTCGAGACAGCCGGCCAAGTTGTGAGTGTTGGCTACCATGTTATTCCTCATTGTATTATTTCTTCTTATTTCTTCTCCTTTTTTTTACTTATTATTATTGTTATTGTTATTGTTGTTATTGTTAATGTTATTGTTGTTGTTGTTATCATTTTTGTTGTTGTTACCTCTGTTATTATTGTTATCATCTGTTTCCTCAGTATATGGTAATGTAATAGTTGGTATGGCAGGAGTAAGAGCTGAACAGGTAGGTGAGTTCAGCTTTGTTTATGCATTTTGGTAGACGACTTGGTGTAAAACCTTGTGAGTACTTGGTATAGTGACCTGACCTAACCTAACCTAACCTAACCTAACCTAACCTAACCTCCCCAAAGCTTCTAGACGATTCACTTGTTCTGACTTTATTTATAGAAAAGACTGTGTGAGGTTAAGGGGGTGAGGGGTGAGGGAGGGAGGGTGAGGAGGAGGGGTGTTGAAGAGGAGGGAGGGGGGGCGGTGTTGAGGGGTAGGGAGGGGGTGAGTGTATACAAATATCCCTCAGTAAATTTATTGTGTTTGGGTAGGTGGAGGGGGGGAGGCGGAGAGGGGGAGGCGGAGAGGGGGAGGGAGAATTTAGAGAGAAAGAAAGAGAGAGAGAAGGAAGAGTTGGAGGGAGGAGTGAGAGAGATAAGTTGGAGACGAGGGAGAGGGAGAAGTTGGAGAGGGGGGGGGGGAGAAGGAGGACAAGGGAGATTGGAGAGAGTGAGTGGAAGAAACTGTAGGAATAGGAGGGGAGGAGGAGGGTAGGAAGAGGAATAGGGAAGAAGAAGGAGGGAGGAGGGAGGAGAAGGACTAAAATGTTAAAAGTATATATACTTTAATACATCAATAACAGACTTTCCCAATGTACGTACAAATAATACATACAAACATAGGTAAAATTTAACACCAAAAATAATACCGAGTCAAATTACAGGTGTTAAACAGGTAAAATATCATTTGTAAATACATATAAAATAAAAACACACACACACACATATATCTCAAGTGTTTTATACAATCTGGGTACAGTCGTGTTTTTATTTATATATTTTTTACTTTAGCTTTTGTGTAAATAAAACATCAAGGTCTTGTTACGTATTTTTTTTACAGGTGAAATATGGGCCATTAAATATCAAACACCTGGGTTAAGAAGTGACTGTAATAGACCAGGTGTACTGTACTGTGTATATTACCTGGGGAGCTGTCTGTTATTCAGGTGTAATTGTGTCATTTGTGTTTACTGATTAGTGTTATTCTGTAATTAGCTTATAAATTATGTTTATTAATTATCTCACTAATATTGTACTAATTAATGACTAATTGGCTCCTGATAATCCTACTACTCGGTATGAATGACTCTAATTAGCATATCTACTAAGTATCTCAATTAGAATGTGCTAATGATTGTGACTGTTTACTAATTATTCCATTAGACTGTACTACTGACAAACACACACACACACACACACACACACACACACACACACACACTAACAAATGATGTACTAAAACACACGAGTCGTATTAAACATTCAATAATATTCTAACAGTATCATTCAATATCATTCAGATTGACATTGAGACAGACACTACTATAGATAATGTCTAACGTGTCATACCAAGCATAGCTACAGTAACATATATACAGTACACTGACATGTAAATATACACTGTTACAACCTCATACTGACAAGGTAGATAATGACACTGTATACATTAATACACACTTATTGTAATGTGTATACTGTAACATACATATACATCTATACAGGGAGATTTGTGAGGGGAGAAGAGTGTATACAGCCATGAAGGTGTACTGTATACTGTATGGAAGGAAGTATAACAGTGGAGTGGTCATACTATCATACAAACATGGAGTGAGACGTGTACATACAGACATACAGGTGAAAAAGGGTAAAAAAATACGTAAATGGTAAGACATGTGTGTGTCTTTATATGTATGCAGAGAGAAGTACACATACGAACATACACATACATACATACAGTACATACATATACACACGAACGTACGT
>NW_024737068.1:2141093-2181309 GCF_018991925.1 Homarus americanus
GCCGGATACACACGGAACCAGATGTAAAGATATCCTGATTAATTTCTGATAAACACACACACACACACACACACAAGGCACGAATAGTGTTTACTCTCGCGGACAAACACACAAACAATAAGATGTATTTGTTTTGTTTACTTTTCAGTGTTGCCAAATTTCGTCACATAGTTGTCACATATAGAACAGATGTATTCTTCGTTAGATGCTATACACTCTGTTACGGTGAGTCTTTCGTTATACGCTATACTCAGGTACACTATACGCCTGCCAACACCTGCCAACACCAGCCAACACCTGCCAACATCAGCCACCACCTGCCAACACCAGCCAACACCTGCCAACACCTGTCAACACCAGCCAACACCTGCCAACACCAGCCAACACCTGCCAACACCAGCCAACACCTGCCAACATCAGCCACCACCTGCCAACACCAGCCAACACCTGCCAACACCTGTGAACGCCAGCCAACACCTGCCAACACCAGACAACACGACCCTGAATTAGCATACTAGTGTGGTCAAGATTTCGGACACACTAATGTTGTTTTCGAGTCTACCTGGCCCATAGTCTACCTGGATCATAGTTTACCTGGTCCATAGTCTACCTGGTCCATAGTATACCTGGTCCATAGTCTACCTGGCCCATAGTCTACCTGGATCATAGTTTACCTGGTCCATAGTCTACCTGGTCCATAGTATACCTGGTCCATAGTCTACCTGGTCCATAGCTTACTATAGTCTACCTGGTTCATAGTCTACCTGGTCCATAGGTCCATAGTCTACCTGGTCCATAGTCTACCTGGTCCATAGTCTACCTGGTCCATAGTCTACCTGGTCCATAGTCTACCTGGTCCATAGTCTACCTGGTCCATAGTCTACCTTGGTCCATAGTCTACCTGGTCCATAGTCTACCTGGTCCATAGTCTACCTGGTCCATAGTCTACCTGGTCCATAGTCTACCTGGTTCATAGTTTACCTGGTCCATAGTCGACCTGGTCCATAGTCTACCTGGTCCATACAATCTTCCCTCTTTCCCCTCTCAACTCAGAGCCTTCTTCCTCTTCTCCCTCTCACCCCCCTCTCTCCTTTCTCTTCCCCCACAACTTTCTCCCCTTCCTCCTCTCTCCCACTCAGCTTCCTCTCTCTCTTTCTCCTACAGTTTGTGTGAGAGAGAGAGAGAGAGAGAGAGGTAACACTCTGGGGTCACTATCTTCCTACCATTACCAAGTACAGCGTCGCTCCCAATTAGTGCCCACTCATTTGTCCAGCGGAGAGGGAGGAGAGTGGGTAGGAGGGAGTGGGCTGGGTTTCTCTCCTCCTTCCTCCCTCCTTCCCTTCTCCTTACTGCCCACCCACCTACTCGTCCCTCTCTCTTCTCTCTCTCTCTCTCTCTCTCTCTCTCCCCATCTAACAATTCCCCTCCCTCTCCTCCTCTCTCCCTCCTCCTCCTCCCTCCTCCTCCTCCTCCCTCCTCCCTCCTCCCTCTCCTCCCTCTACCTTCCCTCCCTCCCTCCCTCATGACCACCCAAGTGAACGTATCACAACCTATTCTTCGTTCACTTACAGGTCGACGTTCACTTCAGTTCCTGGCCTTATAAAGTGTGTCCCTCGCTTCGCCGTTCACTTTTTGTGTTCACCGCCAAGAGTTAAGTAATTATATAAGTTCACTTACTTAAATATGATTACTGTGTTTATAAGTAACTTGATTTCATTCGCTTGTGTGTGTGTGTGTGTTCAACGAGGCTGTTAACTAATGGTTGAGAAAGAAAGAAAGAAAGAAAGAAAGAAAGAAAGAAAGAAAGAAAGAAAGAAAGAGTGATAGATAGAAAGATAAAGAGAGAGAAAGAAAGAGATAAAAGAAAGATAAGAGAGAGATAAGAGAGAGAGGCCAGGCGGTACATTACACCCATAATAACCTGTTAGGAACGCGGTTGTTCCAAGGGGGAGTGAACCAACTGCCTGCCGCTAATTAATTGATGACCCTGTAAGCTCGTTAACCTCGCTCTCCTGCTTGTTTACGTTTGGTCAATCGTTAAACATCTTTCGTTTTTAAATTCTCGTTTTATTTGGGATAATTCTTGATTTGATTTTCATTTTTGTTTTTCTTTTTTTTAAGGGGAAATAATGTTATATCTTAGTGATTTTAACTCATAACCCGGAAATTCAGGGTTATATGCCTTCTAGGGGGTAGGGGGGTAGAGAGGGGGTAGAGGGAGTAGAGAGGGGGGGGGAAAGGGGGTAGAGAGGGGGTGATTAGATCGTGTTATACAAAGGTAAAGAGAGAGAGAAACAATAGCCTGTTGGTAACCCTCTTCCTCCATTTACCACCCACCCTCTTCTCCAGCCATCCTTTCCTCCTCTTCCCCTTCATTCTCCACCTTCCTTCCATCCTCCCCATCCTTCCCCCTCCATTCTTCCCCTCAATCATCCACCTTCATCCATCTTCCTCCTTCCTACCACTCTAATCCACCACCCCCCAAAAAGCAACACCATCCATCTCCCCACCAACCCCAGGCCCCGGGATAAAGAGGATAACATCGAGGACAAATAAGACTCGACCACAAGAGCATCATCATCAGCCTCCGCCAACCTAACTCTAATAACCTTAACTCTAACCTAAACCTAAACCTAACCAACCTAACTTAAACCAGATGAGGTGGGGAGATAGTGGCATTGGGAATGGTCGGGGAGTCGGGGTGAAATAGTCGTGTCAACAAAACAAACCTTGGGTGGGGAGGGGAGGGAGGGAGGGGAGGGGAGGGGAGGGAAGGAAGGGTGGGGAGGGGGGATGGTGAGGATGGGAGGGTGAGGATGGGAGGGTGAGGATGGAGGGTAGGATGAAGAGGAAAGGAGAGAGAGAAAGGAGAAGAGGAAGATAAGGGAGGATGGAGGATATGGGAAGGAGTGAAGGGGAGAAGTGAAGGGGAAGGGGGAGAGCGGAGGGAGAGGATGGAGGGAAAGAGGAAGAAAGGGAGATAAGGGAGAGGACGGAGGGGAAGAGGAAGAGAGGGAGATAAGGGAGGAATAAAGAAAAAGATACAATAACAAAGGAATATTTACCTTGTGTTGTGAGATAAGAAAATCTCTCTTACTTAAACAAAGAAGATAATTATCCAAGAGTTACTTAAGTAAACACATTACTTGATTGGTCTTGACGATAAATAATTCTTAAAAGTTCTCATCTGTTCTAATGTAAATACAATTACTTAAGGAAAGGATTACACGATAACATCTTACTGTATCCACGATCAAGAGTGAATAACATAACAAGAACGAGGAAATAACAGTTTATGAATAAAATTAATATACACCCATGAATAACCATTGATTTATGACATGTATCAATTCATTCATATCACCAACAAATCCGCAAAAAAGGTTAAAAACACCATAAGCTTTACTTCGAGGTAAGAAAGTTTGACGAGAAGACAATCAAAATAAATCCGAGCGTACAGGAAGGAAAATCAATCACAGAGTCAATTTGATCACAGGACAAACACTAATTACCCTTCATAGAGATAATTAGCCAACTTCCTTAACACATAGACTAACAAACTGAAGAACCAGGATCACTTCGATACATATGCAGTTCACACACAGACACAGGATTATATATAAATGTATACATATATAAGTATGAATTGGCTTTATATATACATGGTCCATATACAGTGATACAATCTTTAACTCCTAATACACTTAATATATCTGAGAGACTACTGTGTAATATAGCCATAACTAACATACATACAAAGGAATAGTTTCTCTATCAGTAAATATATCCAGTTGGAAAGGTCCCTCGTTGTTCTCGTCGGAAATAATAATAATAATAATAATAATAATAATAATAATAATAATAATAATAATAATAATAATAATAATAATAATAATAATAATAATAATAATAATAATAAAAATAATAATAATAATAAACAAATACTTATCACACAGGTAAATCTCCCCTCATTGGTTGACCATACGGTGACGTCACACAATACCTGTTGAGAGAGAGAGAGAGAAGGAACGTGTTAATCACCACAGGTAAGTCAACATATGTTAATTATCACTACAGGTTAACAGGTGAGCAGATCTTAAACGTGAAACAATTAGTGGATGGTGAGATGGTGATATGTAACAGGGTGGATAGAAGAAAGAAAAGAAGGAAAGATGGAAAGAAAATGAAGGATAAAAGAAGGATGAGAAGAGAGAGAGAGAGAGAGAGAGAGAGAGAGAGAGAGAGAGAGACGTGTGATACAAAATACAACAAAAATCATTATTACATACATACACTAGTCTGTCTGTCTGTCTGTGTTTTTTTTTTCGAACCCACGCACAGGTAACCAGAATCAATAAAGGTGACCAAAACCTGAGATCATTACCTGTCTTGATGGCGCCATTACTTACCCACAACACCACGACGCAGGAAGTGTTTTTATGTAACCAAACGATATGACTTTTATACCTGCAGGCAAAAAAATATAAATAAGTGTACTATATTGTCACTTATATGTTACTTATAGAGGAGTTCCTACTTATATCAGCGGGGAGATATGACTTAACTCTTACAGGTAACCCACAAGACACTGGAGAGATTGATCAAAAAGTCCTTGTGCACCAACAATAGTTAACTATATTGATGTTTCTTGTTATAATTATCTTATTCTACTTAAATAACTATTGTAAATAGCTATAATAAATACTAGAACTAGCTATTATATCCATTAAATAGTGTCAAATAAAATAAAATATATAATAATGTAGTAAAACAAAGAACAATATATATTGCGAATTATCACAGGTGCACAGCGACTTTTTGATCAGTCTGTGTAATGCGTTCTCTTCTTCCTCCTGCAGGTAACCACTAAACACGCAGGTAATTGGCGGAGGAACAAGGCGACTCACCTGGGATCATTGGGTCCTCAGGAGGTAGGAAAAAGAGGATAAAGGAAGTGGTTTTATGAGTATATTTACAAACCAGGTACAAGATGGAGGGTGTGTTGGTGTAGTGTGCTGGGGTGTAGTGTGTATAGTGAGTATAGTGTATAGTGTGTGTAGTGTGTAGTTAGTGTGTAGTGTGTCCTGGGGTCCATAGTGCATGTCGACAGAGCACACACCCTTTGGGCCGGCAAGGGAGGTATGATTGTAAGGGATTCACGGGGTGTCAATTGACCCTTTGAGGCGAGAGACGATAATTAGAATGTGTACCAGGGAGAGACAAAGAGATAAATGGTAGAGAGTGAGAGAGATTGAGGGAGAGAGAGATATTGTCAGAGATAGAGATATAGAACACAAACCAAACTAAACCATACGAATCAAAATACTACAGACTAAATCATAGTAGAAATTTAACCTGTCTGTTTTCATCCTTCCTTCGTCACACACACTAACCCCCACCCCCACCCACACCCCCACCCACACGTCCACACCATCCCCAATCAATACTATTTACCCGATAGCTGCAAAACACATCAAACAAAACACCATCAGAGCCAGTATACCCGCATGCGGTACACCAGAATAAATATAAATGTATTCTAAAAAAAATAAATAAAAACTCATTCAGTTTATGTATTTTAGCTTATGGTACCGTCGGTGGCTTTCTGTTAAGTAGGTTTTTTTTCTTTAGCTTTTTGGGAATAGCTATGAGTATTTATTTAGCCATATAAGAAGGTTTTAGCTGATTTGGTCTCTACTTTAGCTTGTGTATACAGAATCTTATTTTAGCTTTTGGTTTAATATAGAGGATTTCTGTTTAGTTGTACAGTGGGATCGTCAAGGTGTTTATACAGGTAAGATCATTTCATTAAGGTATCTCGTGGTGGATTTACCTGGTTTCTTACCTGCCTACGGTCTCTCTCTCTCTCTCTCTCTCTCTCTCTCTCTCTCTCTCTCTCTCTCTCAGCAGCGTGGTAAACTCCTCTTAATACCGGCAACAGCAACTGGCCCGCCCGCCCGTGTGTGTGTGTGTGTGTGTGTGTGTGTGTGTGTGTGTGTGTGTGTGTGTCATAAGAGAGGAAGTTCCTGACAGAGGGGGAGGGAAAATAAAAGAAAAAAGATGATGAAATGTGAACGAGACTAAGAGGATGTGGGAACAAACGCCGTCCGCTTTTGTGTTGTTTTTTTCCCCAAGTGATTTTCGTTTTTCTATTAATATTCGTTCACACGTGTCAATCAGGTAAGCCACTACCCGCTCGCTGCTCAGGTAACGTGCCAGCCCGTATTGTGGAGGTAAATTATGTGTGTATATTTATGGCGATGATGTACACACACACACACACTTTTGTATGTATGTATGTATGTATGTATGTATGTATGTAATAGGTAAATAAGAGTATATTACACCATGAAAAAAATAATGAGGCAGCGTGAGATTGATGAACAGAACACAACACCATAACGCAGCCCGGGTATAAGTGACAATAAAGCGAGGTTATGTTACTGTCCTCTCTCTCTCTCTCTTCCCTATACTTATATACAAATGGTCTACGCTATATCACACCTGCATTATATAAATATCCTATAGGTATATTTTAGACTCCGCTTATATACCAGGATTAGCTTATAGTATAGCAGTGCATTATAAATGGCTTTAATTAATACTTACCTGTGAATTATTATAACTCTCTATAGTCTGGCCTTTTACTGTAATTAAATTTTCATATGTGGGGGAGGGAAGGGGGTGGGGGAGGAGAGGTAGGAGGGGGAGGGAGAGGTGGGTGAGGGAGGCCATTTTTCACAGGTAAATCTTCCCACGTTATATAATTAATGAGTATTCTATATATACTATTATGAAGGTGTGTGTTTGTATATTTGTGTGTGTGTGTGTATATATGTGTGTGTGTGTGTGTGTGTGTGTGTGTGCGCGCGCGCTCGCTACTCTCTTTCTCCAATCATCAGTGAACTAATGTGTGAAGCTCCTCTCCACGCACACACACACACACACACACACACACACACTAGTTATAATATAATCCTTTTCTCTAAGTATAATAATTATCCTCACAGTCAAAACAATAAGCCATTTAAACCTTATAATTATCGTCAGTCAAAAATTATGATAATCCCTTTAATAATCACCATAGTAACATAATCCTGTGTTTGTTATCATAGTATCTCTCGGCGATTCTGATTATCATACAGTCCAAATAATTAACTCACTGTGGATACTAATTATCATCACATCCTCAACCTAAGTAAGGGGAATTATCATATGATTATCGGCAGGTGATAACTCTCCCCTGTTATTAGTAATAAATTATGGTGGTGATTATTGTTATCTTCTTCACAGAGGTAAATATATTGGTTATCAGAAGCACTACTTTCGGTCTGATGCCTGATAGATTGTAGGCATAGGCAGGTAAGTAGGCAAAGACAGGTAGGTAGGCAAAGACAGGTAGGTAGGCATAGACATGTAGGTAGGCATAGACAGGTAGGTAGGCATAGACAGGTAGGTAGGCATAGACAGGTAGGTAGGCATAGACAGGTAGGTAGGCATAGACAGGTAGGTAGGCAAAGACAGGTAGGTAGGCAAAGACAGGTAGGTAGGCATAGACAAGTAGACGCAGGTAGGCATACGGACAGGTAGACAGTACTCCAGACAGGCTGACAAGAAAAAAAGACAGGCATGAAGACACAGGTTATAGAAAGGCATAAAGGCATACGGGCATAGAGAAAGGAAGGCAGGGAAGATGGTATTCAAGGGCAAGCAGGAATTCAGGCAGGGAAAGGAGCAGGGTAGCAGGTAAGCAGGGAGGAGAAGGAGGAGGAGAAGGAGATGAAGAAGGGGAGGAGGAGGAGAGAAAGAGATGAAGAAGGGGAGGAGGAGGAGGAGGAGGAGAGAAATAGAAGGGAAGAAGAATAAGAAGAACAATAACAAGAAGAAGAACAAGAAGAAAAAAGAGGAGGTAACAGCAGTACTAGTCACACAGAGGTTGGCAGTGAAGTGAACGAGGCATGGAGAAGCGAACAATAAGAATGAACACACCCAGAGGCCAGGGAAAGGAACCGCAGCTAACACACACACACACAAACTTCCTCTCGTCTTCGTCTTTTTTCTCAACTTTTCGTCCTTCAGCTACACACCCAATGAAGTCTTTATAGTAAGAAATCTCATTGTTGTTTCAAAATGTTTATAGAGTAATGGAAAAATATTCTTTCGTACTTGTAATTTGAAATATGAGAATCGATGCAAAGATTTTAATTCCGTTTCTTATTTTTTTTTTTATTTGGGTGTGTTTTTTTGCCATTGGACACGTTAGGTTTAAATAGAGGGTTTGTAGTGTAATAAATTCCTAAGTTCATTTACGTTTATAATAGTGATAATATTTTTTTTTTCCGATGGTTTTGTATTGTATATTTTGTTATGGGTGGGAAAAATACTTCTCTTGTTGACGTCGGGTACTGAGCGGGGCGGGACGGAGCATTCGGAGCATATTGATGGCAATGACACGAAGGGATTAACTTTAATGACAGTGTTCCTAGACGTTAATGATACAAGCCATTGACTCTGAAGAATGCTAAATACGGTTTAAGTAAACTAAGTACAAGGGGGGGTGGGGGTAAGGGGAGGAGACGGGGTAAGGGAGTTGGAGAGGTAAGGGAGGGGAGGAAAGGGGTAAGGGAGGGAGGTAAGGAGAGGGGGGAGGAGGGGTAGGGGAGGGGGTAAGGGGGAGGGGGTAAGGGAGAGGGGGGTAAGGGGGAGGGGGTGTCTTAGTGATGGTGCAGGTAGCTCTCCTCCACACCACACCCGAGGAGTCTCTTGTAGTTAACTGGGATATATGACTCGCGTCCTTCAGGGTCATCAAGAGAGGTCGTCGCTTCCTGCCTCTTTGACAACACCACAGTATTATTTATCTCCCCATATCGTTAAATCTTTATCGTAAACATGATAATAAATAAATGATAAAGGCATAAATAAATAACGAATCCAATTTCAGTATTTTTTCAGCTTTTAATATAATGGAAATATCTCTAAATTGTCTCTCTGTTGATCGCCTCAGGAGATCTATAAACATCTCCAGCTGCTACAGGAGAGACGATTTTTGTCCTCACGTCATGATAATTGTCCTCCCTTCTTCAGGAGATGGAAGAACGGAATCCTTCAGGGCTTCACTTACCCCCTTTCCTGTTCTCCCATTGTCTACTAAATGATACCTCAGCTTCGAACACTATACACGCTTCACAATGGTCATCCTCCAACACACAGGAGAATGTCACAGAAGGTAGGACGCGTGTGTGTGTGTGTGTGTGTAAGATTGGCTGCCGACACTAACAAGAGGCTGGTCCGCCCCTTCATCTAGTAGCCTGACTCTTCTGCAACTGCGATATTTTCTGGGGTAGTGCTCTCTCTCTCTCTCTCTCTCTCTCTCTCTCGTCTGTTGCTAGTCTTACAACTGTTAAACATTATTACTGCACGAAGAGAGAGAGAGAGAGAGAGAGAGAGAGAGAGAGAGAGAGAGAGAGAGAGAGAGAGAAATGCCCCGACAAAAGGCCCCCAGAAGAGAAGGGAATGGAGAACCTCTTGCTGCCACGACCACGAAGAGTACATCGTGGTCGTCCCCGCCCCAAGAGGAAGGTCCACAAAGGGATGGTGAAAGAACAATGCGTGAAGCAGCCAGCCGCTCCTGACAGTGGGGTTATGGTGGCCAAGTGTCAGCCAGCCAGCCAGCCAGCCACTACCAGCCCCAGGCCACAACCACCTCCTCCTCCTGCCTCCTACCTCCTGACGATGTTACTATTGTTGTTGCTGCTGCTGCTCCTTCTGTTACTGAAGTTGATGTGGTAAGTTTCTTTTTTGTTTCCCACTGATGCTATTTCTCGGTGCTATTATTACTGGTGTTATTGCTACTATTGCTATTGATGCTAGTGTTGTTATTATTACTGGTGTTATTGCTACTATTGCTATTGATGCTAGTGTTGTTATTATTAATGGTGTTATTGCTACTATTGCTATTGATGCTAGTGTTGTTATTATTAATGGTGTTATTGCTACTATTGCTATTGATGCTAGTGTTGTTATTATTAATGGTGTTATTGCTACTATTGCTATTGATGCTAGTGTTGTTATTATTAATGGTGTTATTGCTACTATTGCTATTGATGCTAGTGTTGTTATTATTACTGGTGTTATGGTGTTATTGCTACTATTGCTATTGATGCTAGTGTTGTTATTATTAATGGTGTTATTGCTACTATTGCTATTGATGCTAGTGTTGTTATTATTACTGGTGTTATTGCTACTATTGCTATTGATGCTAGTGTTGTTATTATTACTGGTGTTATTGGAGATGGATTATTACTGGTGTTAGGGAAGTGATTACATTGCTAAACTAGTGTTGTTATTATTAATGAACTATTGCTATTGATGCTAATTATTAATGGTGTTATTGCTACTATTGCTATTGATGCTAGTGTTGTTATTATTAATGGAACTATTGCTATTGATGCTAGTGTTGTTATTATTACTGGTGTTATCGCTCTTGTTGTTATTATTGTTGGAGATTTATCTTGGGAAGTGTTGGAGTAGTTTGGAGGGAAGACGGAAGAGAAGGGTGTAAGGAGGAGGAGAAGAAGAATGGAGAGGGAGGGAGATAAAGAGGAGGTGGTAAGGAATGAGGAGGAGGATGATACAGGGAAGTAGTTTGGAGGGAGGGAAGAAGAAGGAGCGAGGGAAGGAGAGACATAGGGAAGGATGAGGGGAGGAAACGAAGAAAGAAAAGGAGGGAAGGGGAAGAAAGGAAGGAATGAGGGAGTGAGGGAATGATACAAAACGAGAAAGAGGAAGAGGGAGAAAAGGAAAGAGGGAGGAAAAAAAGTAGGGAAAAGGGGAAAGGAGGGAGGGAAGAAAAGAAGCGGGGAATAAGGGAAGAAGAAAGGGAGGGTAAAAAGGACCGAAAAAAGGAAGAAGAAAGAATGAAGGAGGGAAGGAAAAGAAGGAAGGAGTACTAGGGACGTTGATAATAGTGATAGGTCATAGGGTGAACACCTCCGGGTTTACTCCTGCTGGTGAAGTGGGCGCCTGAGGGTACCAACGGCGCCCCTGGAAGATTGTGATACTGCTGCTGTTAATGGCTGTACCCTGGCCACTAGTTCTATTCTTCTCCTGCTGTTGCGTTTGCTGTTACTGTGGGTTCCCTTTACTGTTCCTTTTAGGTTGATGTTACTGTTCCTATTGGGTTGATGTTACTGTTCCTATTGGGTTGATGTTACTGTTCCTTTTGGGTTGATGTTACTGTTCCTATTGGGTTAATGTTACTATTTCTTTTGGGTTGATGTTACTGTTCCTTTTGGATTGATGTTACTGTTCCTTTTGGATTGATGTTACTGTTCCTATTGGGTTGATGTTACTGTTCCTATTGGGTTGATGTTACTTGTTCCTTTTGGGTTGATGTTATTGTTCCTTTTGGGTTGATGTTACTGTTCCTTTTGGGTTGATGTTACTGTTCCTTTTGGGTTAATGTTACTGTTCCTTTTGGGTTAATGTTACTGTTCCTATAGGGTTGATGTTACTGTTCCTTTTGGGTTGATGTTACTGTTCCTTTTGGGTTGATGTTACTATTTCTTTTGGGTTGATGTTACTGTTCCTTTTGGGTTGATGTTATTGTTATTTTTCCTTCATCTGTTATTGCTGTCTTTGTTATTATTTTATTTTTGTTGTTTTTGTTGCCACCGCTGTCATTGCTGGGTCCTCCTCCTCCTCCTCCTCCTCCTCCTACCCTCATGTCTCACGCTCGTCTCCCCCCTTAACACTCCCTCCCCTTCCCCCCCCTGCCCTAAATTGGAGACCCCGCCCCTACTGTACCATCGTGGCCTCGTTCGTCAGTATGCCCCTCAATGATGCCTTTATGCCCACTATGTCTTCTGGTATGCCTCCTATGGCTAAACTATGTCTTCACGAATGCCTATGTAAACAAGAGGTCTTTATTCATGTTTATATTATCAAATAAACCTTTACGTATGCCTGTGTAACTAGTATGCCTATTTATCTTCACCAATGCCCATTTAATGAATATGCATCCATAGATATTTCAAGGGATAGTATGCCAGCTGCAGTTTTAAACAGATATGCCCTTACGTATGCCCTGGTGTTTAGCATGTCGTTTGGGATCTCTTGATTAGTATGCCCTTATGCCCCAAAAGCTTCCTTGTTAACGGCATAACACTGACTATGTTTATCGTATTAATATTATTATAATCTTCGGTCTCTCTTCCATTTTTATTCCCTACTTCCATCTAATTTTTTATTTGTCATTTCCTCTCTCTCTCTCTCTCTCTCTCTCTCTCTCTCTCTCTCTCTCTCTCTCTCTCTCTCTCTCTCTTCTTAGTATATATTTGCCTTTCTTCTTCTTCCTTGAAACATATTGTTTTCTTAGGATAAAATATATTTCATTTTATATACATTTTAGATTTTCTTTGTTAAAATAAATCAATGTGTTTACGTATCCAGCATAATAATAACAAGGTCACTCACTTATGGACAAACATATCATGTATACTATGCATAAAGGGATATATTGTTTGGTTATATTGACCTATACGCTATATGTATGCGGGTATATGTATATTCTGCGTATATAGAGACATATTATGCTCTGGGTATAGTGACATATATAACATGGGTATGCGGGTATATACACTGTAGGCATGCAGGTACATATGTTCTGTGTGTGTGTGTGTCCGTGTGTGTGTGTGTGTGTGCGCGCGGGTGGAACAACAGCTGCATGCCCCAGGGCCAACACTGGGACCACCCCAATTTTCTGGCGAGATGCGGAGAAAAATATTATCTATTTTACTCCCAGAGTCTCTTTTGTTTATCCTTTACTGTATTATTTATCATCTGTTTCTTACCCCCACTTTACTCAATTTATTACTTATTCAATCTTATTATTCCTATACGTTAAACAAAATATTAATATATGTGATTGGATGTAGAAGGAGGATTGGAAGCAGAACATAGATTAGCCAATAATGATAATCCCACATCACTCCTACTCTCTCATAATTAGACATGACTTGTATCACACGTACCTTCCGCCTGCGGTTGATAGATGGCAGCACCAGCGCAATAAAGTCCTCAATTATTCTGTTACATTGGTAATTGATCGCTTTGGTTGGCCGTCTTGGTGATAAAAACAAAATGTGATGTGTTGTTTCTAATCGCTTAATGGGGACGTAATGGTAGCGTTCGTTTACGGAGGTTTTCGTGGGAGATTTCGGACGTGTTATTGCTGTTAAGGTGTTTATGTTGGTTTTGGCGGGAAATGACGTTTATGTCGGTTTTGGCGGGAACCTTCAGGACGTGTTGCCTTGTTCTTGTTTAGATACTGAGAAGAACAAGAACAATGATAAAAAAGAACAGAAACAAGAACAAGGCATATAACGTAACCAAAGACGAGGAATAAATGGAAATTCAGAAGATCAAAGAAAACATAAACTACACATAAGAGAGGAAGGAGTAACGAGAGAGAGAGAGAGAGAGGCTGCTGCTGGGGTCTTATTGCTCTCTTTAATTGTGCCCACCAGCCCTCGCTATTCCCGAACGCTATACCCTAATGCTATACCGTACCACCCTATCTCAATTCTCTTCTATCCGGCTCGTTTGGGCATCTGGGTCCACTTTGGGTTACTCAAGGAGGAGTCAACGTCGATAATCCGAGTTGTAAACAATGGATTTAAGGCGTTGAAAGAAAATCGAATTACCGGGAATGAGAGAACATCGATAAACCGTAATGTAAAGTGGTTAGGTGAAAGAAATATGGATAATCTTTCGGATAATCGAGAAATCCACATCGATAAACCAAGACATAGAGAAGGAAAGGGAGCTAATGATAAGAATAATGATATCTGGATAAATTTTTGGATTATCGAGAAAATGTCAATAAACCGAAAAGCCATAACAAGTAAATATGGGGCATCTATAGGTAGTCAGTTCCGGATTAGCGAGAACTTACACTACCTCGACAAACCGGTAAAGGGAAAGAGAGGCGATTTAACAAGACCAATGCACCCAATACTATCTATGTACAGTACGTTCTTTCCTCCTGTGGGTTGGTGGTTTATGACCTCGTCCTGTTAACAGTCTCAACTACTACATACCACAGTTACGTAGTTCCTTCACGTCTCGTCATGGTTAATGGTGTTCCTTGCCTAGCGCGCCTCTTGCAAACGCTGCTCAAGCCATTAATAATCTTCCTTTTTTTTCTTTCTTTTTTTTTTTTTCTCACCAAATCTTGTTGTCATGATGAAACTGATCTCCCAACACCAAATATATAAGTTTGTTGTTTGTGTGTTTGGTTAACCTAGTTGTGGTTTTGTTACGTGTGTGTTTGTCTATCTGTTTGTCTGTCTCTGTTGAATATTAAAATGTGTTTGTTTCGTTTTTAAGTTTCGTTTTTAATATTAGTTAATATTATTTTTTTTTGGGGGGGGGAGGTTAAGTTAAATAGAAAGATATATGATGATTTTTAGGTCTTTTGTCTTTCTCTCCTTCCCTATGCTCTTTTATTTTCTCCTCTCTCTCTCTCTCTCTCTCTCTCTCTCTCTCTCTCTCTCTCCACACACACACACTAACTCACCCCCACATGATAGACAGGCCGCCTCGCCAGCCAACATTGCCACGCCACAGGGCATAAAGGAACCTCACGCCAGACTCTTTTAATTGTTGCCTCGCCACGGCTCCCAGCTCTTCACTAGGCTTATTGCTTGTGTATGCAAATAAAGTTGTTTTATAACTCTATAACGCATCCTCTTAAGAACCACGAGCTTGGGTATACCACTAGGGCCTGTGTGTGTGTGTGTGTGTGTGTGTGTGTGTGTGTGTGTGTGTGTGTGTGTGTGTGTGTGTGGTAGGTGGGTGTATGTATAGTGGTGGTCTGCTTCGACTGTATCAACCTCTGTGTATAACGTAAGCTCTTATGTATAGCGTCAACCCCTGTGTATAGTGTCAGCCTCTGTATAGCGTCAGCCTGTGTGTATAGTGTCAGCCTCTGTGTATAGCGTCAGCCCCTGTGTATAGCGTCAAGTCCCCTTGTGTATAGTGTCGCCTCTGTGTATAGTGTTAGCCTCTGTGTGCAGCGTCAGCCTGTGTATAGTGTCAGCCTCTGTGTATAGCGTCAGCCCCCTGTGTATAGTGTCATGCCTCTGTGTATAGCGTCAGCCCCCTGTGTATAGTGTCAGCCCCCCCTTGTGTATTGTGTCGGCCTCTGTGTATAGTGTTAGCCTCTGTGTATAGCGTCAGCCCCCTGTGTATAGTGTCAGCCTCTGTGTATAGCGTCAGCCCCTGTGTAGTGTCAGCCTCTGTGTAGCGTCAGCCCCTGTGTATGAGTGTCAGCCTCTGTGTATAAGCGTCAGCCCCTGTGTATAGTGTCGGCCTCTGTGTAGCGTCAGCCCCCTGTGTATAGTGTCAGCCTCTGTGTATGGTGTCAGCCTCTGTGTATAGCGTCAGCCCCCTGTGTATAGTGTCAGCCTCTGTGTATGGCATCCCAGCCCCCCTGGCCAATATAGCGTCGGCCCCCTGTGTACAGCCTCTGTGTATAGTGTCAGCCCCCCTGTGTATAGCGTCAGCCCCCTGTGTATAGCGTCAGCCTCTGTGTATAGCGTCAGTCCCCTTGTGTATAGCGTCAGTCCCCTTGTGTATTGTGTCAGCCTCTGTGTATAGCGTCAGCCCCCTGTGTATAGCAACAAAGGTCTGAAATTAATATAAGTTTACTGCTCAGTTTTTTCCCTCGTGTTCATAATTAAAATGAGAATCAACAGAGAAAAAAAGTCAAGCCAAACAAGTTATAATGAAATAGTTGTTAATAATGTTTCTGTTTTTATTCTTTTAGATGAAAGTTTATTATTGTAGCGGTGTGTGTGTGTGTGTGTGTATAATGTATAATCATGTACGTAAATAATCAAGTACATACGTGTATACATAGGCGTGTAAGCACCATCCTACACCTCTACACATTATTCATGGACTGATAATTTATACATAAAAATTGGGGAAAGTTAACACCCAGTTTTACCTGTGATTGACACCTTCATTACCTGGCGGGGAGCTGATACCACCTGTTACTCCCAGTCAGCCTTCAACTTGCAACCTACACCCGCTACACTCGCTACACCCGCTGCACTACTACACCCGCTATACTCGCTACACTCAGTACACCCAGGACACCCGCTACACTCACAACACCCTCTATAATCTACATCCAGGACATCATCCACCCGCTACACCTTCTACACCCACTTCATATGGTACACCCACAGACGAACCCCCTCCCTTCTCTCGCCTAATACATGCATTAGTCAGGTCATGAATGGCGGGCGTTAAGTAAACAATGGATAATAATTAGTGTTTCATGATCCATTTAAAAGGAATTAAATTAGTACAAAACAGATCAAATATCATCTGATTATGATATCAACACGAGCCAAAACAGATGATACTAATCCCCTTCAAATCCCCTTCAAATCCCTCATGGTAATCATAAAATCCCACTATAATCAATAAGGGAATTATATCAATATCACTCAATAGGGATTACGCGGGTATATTTTTTCTCTCTCTCTTCGGTCTGGTCAATAAGTGCAGTAAATCATCCCACGGGAGACAAGAGACGAGCGGATTGAGTGGCATCTAATCCTCCCTTGTCTTGTTTACTATTTAGTGTCCAATCCGCTTTGAGGGGGATCAAGTCGCGTTAGGTCGATTGGGGGTGGGGGGAGAGGGTAAGAGAGGAGGTCGGTTGTGATTTGCCGATGGATTATGATGACGTTGGGGGAGGGGAGGAGGGAGGGGAGGGGGGACGGGAGGGGAGGGAGAGGAGAGGAGGGGAGGGAGGGGTTGTTGATAGTGGTGTTGGCTAACGGATGGATGGCTGTTGTCGAGGTGAATATGAGATGATGATGTTGTGGTTGACGTCACGGGAAAGTTTAGGGAGTTTGCTATCAGTTGATGAGGTGGTCTTGTGGACGAGTGTTTTCAGGTGTTCTTAGGTGTTCTTAGGTGCTTATAGGTGTTCTTATGTGTTCTTGGGTGTTCTTAGGTGTTCTTGGGTGTTCTTAGGTGCCTTAGGGTGTTCTTGGGTGTTCTTGGGTGTTCTTAAGTGTTCTTAGGTGTTCTTGGTGTTCTTGGGTGTTCTTAGGTGTTCTTAGGTGTTCTTGGGTGTTCTTAAGTGTTCTTAGGTGTTCTTAGGTGTTCTTAGGTGTTCTTGGGTGTTCTTAGGTGTTCTTAGGGTGTCTTTAGGGTGTTCTGGGTGTTCTCGGGTGTTCTAGGCAAGTTCTTAGGGTGTTCTTGGGTGTTCTTAGGTGTTCTTAGGTGTCTCAGGTGTTCTCAGGTGTTCTTAGGTGTCTCAGGTGTTCTTAGGTGTCTCAGGTGTTCGTAGGTAGGATGGATTTGTGTTTAACCTGTTGAGCTTATTAAACCTTTAGCGAAAAAATGTATCGTGTTTGGATTTTTTTAAC
Source organism: Homarus americanus (assembly GCF_018991925.1). NCBI lineage: Eukaryota > Metazoa > Arthropoda > Malacostraca > Decapoda > Nephropidae > Homarus > Homarus americanus. The sequence goes on from NW_024737068.1 coordinate 2,158,547, forward strand.
ACTCTCTCTCTCTCTCTCTCTCTCTCTCTCTCTGTCTCGTCTGGTGTTGACCGACATAAAGAGAAGTTCATCTCAAGAATTGAACATCGCGTGAGTCTAGTTGAGTGGGTGGGTGGGTGGGTGGGTAGGTGGGTGGGTGGGTGGGTGGGTGGGTGAGTGAGTGAGTGGAGTGTTTACTGAATGTAGGTTGAGTCGTAATCACCCACCACCATCACAAACCTCCGTGTATCTGCATTTAGAACTACCACCTCTACCCCCCACCCCACCCCCAAAAAAAAATTGATAAGAAACAAACAATCATTCACAACACTAGAGTCCCAGCTACTCGGACCTGCCATGTCCTAAGGGTCTATCATCACTTCCACGTTCACTCCCTACAGGTTTTCGTTCACCAGACACCCTCACACAGGTAGGAGCACCACACACACACACACACACACACACACACACACACACACACACATACATACACACACACACACACACACACACACACGATGCACAGGGACAGGTAAGGAGGATCAGAGGGAAACAGGAGCTGAGGAGGGGGGAGGAGGAGGAGGGGGGAGGAAGGAGGGTTGGGGGTTCCTACCTGGTATATAATTATCTCCCTATACTGCTGGTGAAGGAGAGGTGTATTACTTATGGTCACTCTTTCTTCACTACCTTTCGTACAAGCCTGCCGGTGGGATGCATTTCTGGCGGGTGATTATTTTTTTCAGATGTTGGGTCTGATAATCTGTGTAGGATGACAGGGACCCTTTCCCCATAGAGAGACGTTGATTGGCAGGCGTCGAAGGAGCTTTTAGCCAGTGATGAGCCGCCGTGAAGAAAAAAAAAATTGTGAGTAATTATCTACAGAGAGAGAGAGAGAGAGAGAGAGAGAGAGAGAGAGAGAGAGAGAGAGAGAGAGAGATATCAACAAACTTGACTCCTTAGCGATTGGTGAGCAAAGGAAAAAGAAAAAAACAAGAATTTGGCTACGAATGATCAACTATTAAAGAAGAAAAGGAGAATAAGAACGAGAACAAGGAAGAGGAGAGAAGGTAGAAGAATTGTAGAACACCACAGCTCAACAAATGCTCGAGTTTACGTTATTTAACAACATAACAAAAATTGCAACATTACGAAGACCGTACAGAATACTGATTGCCCACCGTGTGAGGGAGAACAGACAGAGATATACACATGCAGACAGGCAAAAACAGACAGGGAGACGGGAAGAAACAGACGGATAGATAGACAAACAGTGCGAGTTATGACGGGAAGGAATAACATGTTTAAACCAGGTAACACACACACACACAGGTAACACACACACACACAGGTAACACACACAGGTAACACACACACACACACACACACACACACAGGTAACACACACAGGTAACACACACAGGTAACACAGGTAACACACACAGGTAACACACACAGGTAACACACACACACACACACACACACAGGTAACACACACAGGTAACACACACACACACACACACAGGTAACACACACACACACACACACACACAGGTAATACACACACACACACACACACACACACACACACACACACACACACACAGGTAACACACACACACACACACACACACACACACACACACACACACACACACACACAGGTAAGACACACACACACAGGTAACACACACACACACACACACACACACACACACACACAGGTAACAGCCTACCACCACAACCTACCACTATCAACACAGCCTGCCACCATAGCACATCCTGCCACCAACCTACGCTACAGGCTACGCGTAGTCACAAGAACGGACTGCGCTTCGAGGTAAACGCCACAGTAATAGTTGTTGTGTGATGTTCTGACCGACCAAAACTTTCCTACTTTATACTTTTCCTGTAGAGAGAAAGGGATAGTTAGATAGATGGATAGATAGATAGATGGAGAGATAGATAGATGGATGGATAGATGGATGGATAGATAGATAGATGGATGGATAGATAGATGGATAGATGGATGGATAGATAGATGGATGGATAGATAGATGGATGGGAGGAGGAGGAGGAGAAGGCAGGAAGCGGCTCCTCTTGTGGGCTTGGGTCGGCGTACAGATAATCACCAAGTTATTTTATATTGGTGAACGGGACGGCCTGGTGACGTCTGATCAACAGGAAGATAACACACACACGCTCACACCTCTCCCTCCTCCTCTCCCTCCTCCTCTCCCTCCTCCTCTCCCTCCTCCTCTTCCTCTTTCCCCCCTCCTCTTCCTCTCCCTCCTCCTCTTTCTCAGTCTTCGTCTTTGTTTCTTCCTACTTCGCTTTCTTGTCTCGTTAAAATCATTTGTCTTCTACATCTACGTTACTAACCTGGTGTGTGTGTGAGTGCGTGTGCGTGTGCGTGTGTGTGTGCGTGTGCGTGTGTGTGTGTAAAGCGTGAGAAAGGTGAGCACGTTTTAAGCCAGTCTACATTGTCCTTAAATAATGTATGATGAAAATTACCGAGCGTTGGGTTGTCTGCTCTACACGACTATAGTACCGCGTGTGTGTGTGTGTGTGTGTGTGCAAAAATAATACTCACAATTACAAAATATCTGTAACAACAATCACAACCAACCAACAATAACAACAATCACAACCAACCAGCAATAACAACAATCACAACCAACCACCAATAACAACAATCACAACCAACCAACAATAACAACAATCACCACCAACCAACAATAACAACAATCACAACCAACCACCAATAACAACAATCACAACCAACCAGCAATAACAACAATCACCACCAACCACCAATAACAACAATCACAACCAACCACCAATAACAACAATCACAACCAACCACCAATAACAACAATCACCACCAATAACAACAATCACCACCAACCAACAATAACAACAATCACAACCAACCAGCAACAACAACAATCACAACCAACCAACAATAACAACAATCACCACCAACCAACAATAACAACAATCACAACCAACCAACAATAACAACAATCACAACCAACCACCAATAACATGAACCAACAACTAAAGTAAAGTCAAGCTGGCAGAGTTTCCCCAGTAATTAACAACGACAACAACAAAAGTTTCTCCCGAGTGACGTAGAAAACCGACAAACACAAAATAATTATTTATTATTTGAGGACGAGTTATATAGCCCACGACCACAAGTAGGACCTCTGAACCATGGTACTGGAGGACGACTTACGGGCGGCCATCTTGAGTAGGACTTACAAGGGCTAGCACTACCCTCATCCTCGATCAGTACCCTCAAATGGGACCTTTTGCACTCACCCCTAAGAGCGACCTCAGAGCCGTCATTTTGAGGAGGACTTATGAGAGCTAACACTACCCTCATCCTCGACTCGTATCCACAAGTGGGACCTTGAGCAATCCTAGAGCCGCCATCTTGACGAGTACCCATCTTCGATCAGTACAATATGTAGTGGTAACGCTAGCCCTTGATTCTGGAAAGAGAATCAAGGGCCGCCATCTTGAGGAGCACCTTCAAAGACTTTTAACTAAACATTGGTGTCTTCTTCGACCAGAGTCTAATATACAAGGCTGTCATCCTTCAACCTGTGGGTGTAGGTGTGTGTGGCTTTGAGTGTGAGTGCAGGAGTGTGTGAGTGTACTGGAGTGTGGGTGTAGGAGTGTACTGGAGTGTGGGTGTGTGAGTGTACTGGAGTGTGGGTGTAGAAGTGTACTGGAGTGTGGGTGTAGGAGTGTACTGGAGTGTGGGTGTAGGAGTGTACTGGAGTGTGGGTGTAGGAGTGTACTGGAGTGTGGGTGTTGTGGTGTGTGGAGTGTGGGTGTGTGGGTGTGGGTGTGTGCTGGGTGTGGGTGTGGGGTGTGGGTGTGGGGTGGTGGTGGGTGTGGGTGTGTGGAGTGTGCTGGGTGTGGGTGGTGTACTGGGTGTGGGTGGGTGCTGGGGTGTGTGTGTGGAGGGGTGTGGGTGTAGGGTGTACTGTGAGTGTGGGTGTGGGTGTGCTGGGTGTGGGTGTACTGGAGTGGGGTGGAGTGTACTGAGTGTGGGTGTGTGGTGTGCTGGAGTGTGGGTGTAGGGTGTGCTGGAGTGTGGGTGTGGGAGTGTGCTGGGTGTGGGGTGGGAGGTGCTGGGTGTGGGTGTGGGTGTGGGTGTGGGTGGGAGTGTACTGGAGTGTGGGTGTGTGGGGGTGTGGAGTGTAGGTGTGTGTGGGAGGTACTGGAGTGTGGGGTGTGGAGTGTCCTGGAGTGTGTGGGTGTGGAGTGTACTGGGTGGGGTGTGTGGGTGCTGGGTGTACTGGTGTGGGGTGTAAGAGGGTGTGCTGGAGGTGGGTGTGGAGTGTACTGGAGTGTGGGTGTGTGGAGTGTGGACTGGGTGTGGTGTACTGAGTGTGGGGTGTGGGAGGTACTGGGGTGTGTGGGTACTGTGTACTGGTGTGTGGTGTGTGGGTGTGTGGGGTGTGGAGTGGGTGTGGGGGTGTAGGAGTGCTGGAGTGTGGTGTGAGTGTACTGGGTGTGGGGAGTGGGTGTGCTGGAGTGTGGGTGTGCTGGGTGTGGGAGTGGGGTGTACTGGGTGTGAGTGTGGAGGTGGGTGTGGGTGGGGTGTGGAGTGGGGTGTGTGTGGTGTAGGAGTATAGTCGTGGTTATGTGTTAGGTGTGTAAACTTGGGTGTCGGCTTGGGTGTAGACGTGGGTGTAAGCATGGTTCAGGCATGGAATGGGCGTTGTAGGCGTGGGCGTGGATGTGGATGTAGATATGCATGTGTATGTGTGTGAAGTCATAGCATGTAGACTTGAACTCGTAAATGTGTGGGAGTAGTCACTTGGTCATGAGCGTGTTCTGCTGCACCCCCATCACACACACACACACACACACCTACACCACACCCCCCTCTCCCCCACCCACACCACACACAGGCCCACACTATGCCGCTGACTTGCAACCAACAACGCCCACTCCCGCCATTGTTTTCTTATTAATGTGTTATTTCTTATCAGTCGCCGACGTGAAAAATAGAGAGCTCATCTTTACGACTTGTTGGACCAGAGAGAGACTTTTACGGTGTTCTCTTTTCTTCCTTGGCTGCTGCAGGTGGAGAGAGGGGTGGTCTGAGGGCAAGAGGTGAGGGGTAGGGGGTCTTTATATGTACCTGTGAATCCCTGGCAGGTTGGTTTAAGGGAGAGAATATAATATGTGGGATTTTTTTTGGGTAAGCTCCCGATAAGGTGATAGAACGTAAAGGTAAGTTATTAGTCACGTTCAGTGTAAATCCGTGGGCGTTCATGAAAACAAAACAACAAATCCCTGGGCGTTCATTATTTACATTATAATCTGGCGTGACGTGTGTCTGTTGGCGAGGTTTATGGCAGGGTTACATAATGTGTATTTCATGGTAGATTAGTGATCAGTTAATTAAACAAATTCAGCCTCAGTATCGACTTGTGTATATAAGGTGTCGACGCCTGGCTTGTAGAGAATGAGGGGTCAGAAATACTAGCATATAGCCTGTGTTTACCTGGGCACCTGAGACACGCCCCCTGTTGACTAGACCACCAAACTAACTTACTGTTGTATCACCTTTATGCTATAATGGGTTAGTTTCTTAATACAATGGTTGTCTGGAATTATTGTTGTTGACTAAAAATAACACATAATACCATAGCAGATAATACACACACACACACACACACACACACACACACACACACACACACACACACACACACACACACACACACACACAAACACACACATTTAAGAGACAAAAATAATATTTACTCATACATTTACTTTATGCTGTCAGTTACTAAGAGGAAAAATATAATACTCCTACTAAAGTCATCTTATTCCTTAAATGTCCTTAAACTTTCCTGTATTCTAAATTTTCCTCGTCGACCGAAGTTAGGACACGGTAGCCTTGACTTTTGTGTTGATGGTGTGGTCGAGGATAACATGAGTGAGGAGGGGGGGGGGAGAGGTGGGATGGAGGGGGAGGGAAGGGGGATGGAGGGGGAAAGGAGGGGTGGAAGGAAAGGGGGGGAGGGGAGAATGGAAGGAATGGAGAGGGCGTCCCATTAATATTTCCTTCACATGACTCTAGACACACGAAAAAAAAAAAAGGTTCAACAGGCCTTCAACTTTTCCCTCGGAGCATCGTCGTGTTGGTCAGGTAGTGAGTCAGTCAGTCAGTCAGTCACCTACATTCACCAACCAACTAACTCCAACTACCTAAACTTTATTCCAGCCTGCCTGACACACGAGGTCACTTCAACACCAGATACACCAACACCCAATACCTGACCAGACACGTTTATATACGCACCAATACCGTAAATAAGACACCAGGTGAACCAAAGAGAATTATATAATTTTATCCAATGGCAGAACTGACAAGAGAAATGATTATTTTTTTTTTCCAAGCGCTAAATCTCGACTCGATATTTTTCTCTCCGGCCACACGCTCTATCACGACTCCACTGATGACAATGAACAACAATAGGAGAGTTATTCACAGTTATACACGATGTTCTTTTCATGCTAAGATGTATTGTATAAACCTGTTTTGAACGGTGACGTAAACCAATGCTGTAATATCAACAACTTTCTCTACCCAGTACAGCTTCAGTAAACATCACGGAGAGTAAAACTATCTTAGGTCAGTTTATCTTAGGTCATTCAGTAAGCCTTATTAACTGAACCTACAAGAACAGCATTGAACACTATCCCGGACCCCCCCCCTCCCATCAATGAACACCCTGCAGAACAAAAGGCTTCCTCTAGAACACCGTATTGTTATAATATTTTTACTGAACTTGATAACCAAGATCTTTTAACCGCGTAGAATAAGTGAGAACATCGACTAATCATCAACAAACAGGGCTAAAAAATCAAGCAAAGACACTCAATCAGACAGCCACCCCAGACAGCCATTGACAGCCACCCCAGACAGCCATTGACAGCCACCCCTAAAAGCCCTTACAGCCACCCCAGACAGCCATTGACAGCCACCCCTAAAAGCCCTTACAGCCACCCCAGACAGCCATTGACAGCCACCCCTAAAAGCCATTGACAGCCACCCCTAAAAGCCCTTACAGCCACCCCAGACAGCCATTGACAGCCACCCGTGACAGACAGAGAGCCTCACTTGATGACCAACCCGGACCTTACGAGGCTTAATGGTTTAGGGGTTTAACGTGCAGGAGTTGTAAGTGTCACATTGTGGTGGAGGGCCTCACGTGTAGGGTGAAGTGTGTGGGTGGTGGATGGCCTCACGTGTAGGGCGAAGTGTGTGGGTGGTGGAGGCCCTCACGTGTATAGGGTGAAGTGTGTAGGGTGAAGTGTGTAGGGTGTAGTGTGTGGGTGGTGGAGGGCCTCACGTGTATAAGGTGAAGTGTGTAGGGTGAAGTGTGTAGGGTGTAGTGTGTGGGTGGTGGAGGGCCTCACGTGTATAGGGTGAAGTGTGGGGTGGTGAAGTGTGTAGGGGTGAAGTGTGTAGGGTGAAGTGTGCTGGGGTGTGGTGTGTGGGTGGTGTAGGCCTGCCCCGTGTGTATGGTGGGAAGTGTGGGTGGTGGAGAGACTCACGTGTAGGATAAATTATTGTGGGTGGTGTGAGAGGCCCTCACGTGTATAAGGTGAAGTGTGTAGGGTGTAGTGTGGGTGGTGGAGGGCCTCACGTGTATAGGGTGAAGTGTGGGGTGGTGGAGGGCCTCACGTGTAGGGTGGAGGATACACTTCTAGGGTGTGAGGTGAAGGGTATATGTTCAGGATAAGGTATAAGGCATCAGTGTAGGATATAAGGCTGTTATAAGTATAGGGTGTATAAGATTTAGTATCAGTATCAGACTCAAGGCCAACACAGGTAACAGGATAATATCAGTATAAAGTATCAGTGCAGAGTATAAGACAAGAACCAATATAAGGTATAAGGCGAGTATGAGGGAAGAGGCCCACCCAGCTAGCTAGGCAGTGGTCAACCTCTTTGAGATCAATTAGCAGGACAAGGTAGTAAGCTACGATTGGTCATTACAGGTTATTAGTATGTCAGGTAACAGGTAAGTCTGCTTACTGTGTTACACGTGTCTACCTGGGCAGGAATAACAAGTGGTAATGATCGCAAGAATAATGATAATTGTGATAATAACTGATGTTGATAATTGCCATTGAGATGATGATAATAATAATAATAATAATAATAATAATAATAAGCAACAGTAATAACAACAATAATGATGACACAACAACATCAATAATAATAATAATAATAATAATAATAATAATAATAATAATAATAATAATAATATAATAATAATAATAATAATAAAATCATAATAATAATAATAATAATAATAATAATAATAATAATAATAATAATAATAATAATAATAATAATAATAATAATAATAATAATAATAATAATAATAATAATAATAATAATAATAATAAAACAACAACAACAACAACAACAACAACAACAACAATAATAATAATAATAATAATAATAATAATAATAATAATCATACCTGGTGGGCAGGTACACATCATCACACCTGAATACTAATAGTAAAGGTCAATTCTCGTGTATAATTTATCACCACACCTTTACAATCCCTGAGTTCCTTGATTGGAAGTGACTGTAAAGAGTCATTAGTTATTTGTGGGGATGATTAGACAGTCGCGAGCCAATCAGATAATGAGGATTTGTTGAGGGTCGTGTTAATCATTATTTGGCGATTGGTGAAGATTATTTGGCGATTGGTTAAGATTATTTGGCGATTGGTGAAAATTATTTGGCGATTGGTGAAGATTATTTGGTGATTGGTGAAGATTATTTGGTGATTGGTGAAGATTATTTGGTGATTGGTTAGGTTAGGTTAGGTATCCACATGTCATTCGTAATCGGCTATCGTATCATTATCCTCAGACTACAATAGCGGAAAGTAATAGCGAGCAATAGCGGAACGTAATAACGAGCAATAACGGAACTTAATTACGGAATATCGTCTTTAATTTTATATAATTAACAGGTAAATCAATGCTATCCTCTATCCTATATTTAAATACCCAGGAGTTGCTTGATCAGAGGCGAGTGCGTACTGTATGGATTCCCATTCCTAGTCCCACTTGGAATATTCCCGTTTTTTTTTTTAGCCCATCCGGTCATTTTGTTGTGGATATTGAGGTGGAGGGTGTTGGTGAATGGGGAGGTGGAGGGTGTTGGTTGATGGGGGAGGAGGTGGAGGGTGTTGGTTGATGGGGAGGAGGTGGAGGGTGTTGGTTGATGGGGGAGGAGGTGGAGGGTGTTGGTTGATGGGGGAGGAGGTGGAGGGTGTTGGTTGATGGGGGAGAGGTGGAGAGTGTTGGTTGATGGGAGGTGGGGTGTTGGTTGATGGGGAGGAGGGGTGGGTGTGGGGGGGGTGGGGTTGATGGGGAGGAGGTGGAGGGTGTTGGTTGATGGGGAGGAGGTGGGGTGTTGTTGTTGGGGGAGGGAGGTGGAGGGTGTTGTTGATGGGGAGGAGGAGGTGAGGGTGTTGGTTGATGGGGAGGAGGAGGTGGAGGGTGTTGGTTGATGGGGAGGGAGGTGGAGGGTTGTTGGTTGATGGGGGAGGAGGTGGAGGGTGTTGGTTGATGGGGAGGAGGTGGAGGTGTTGGTTGATGGGAGGAGGTGGAGGTGTTGGTTGATGGGAGGAGGAGGTGGAGGTGTTGGTTGATGGGGAAGGGAGGTGGAGGTGTTGGTTGATGGGGGAGGTGGAGGGTGTTGGTTGATGGGGAGGTGGAGGGGTGTTGGTTGATGGGAGGAGGTGTTGGTTGATGAGGAGGAGGTGGAGGGTGTTGGTTGATGGGGAGGAGGTGGAGGGTGTTGGTTGATGGGGGAGGAGGTGGAGGGTGTTGGTTGATGGGGAGGAGGTGGAGGAGTTGGTTGATGGGGAGGAGGTGGAGGGTGTTGGTTGATGGGGAGGTGGAGGTGTTGGTTGATGGGGAGGAGGAGGTGGAGGTGTTGGTTGATGGGGAAGGAGGTGGAGGGTGTTGGTTGATGGGGAGGAGTGGAGGGTGTTGGTTGATGGGAGGAGGTGGAGGGTGTTGGTTGATGGGGAGGAGGTGGAGGTTGTTGGTTGATGGGGAGGAGGTGGAGGTGTTGGTTGATGGGGAGGAGGTGGAGGGTGTTGGTTGATGGGGAGGAGGTGGAGGGTGTTGGTTGATGGGGGAGGAGGAGGTGGAGGTTGCAACTGTTGATATAGCAGTAGTGACGTAACTGGTCTCCCTCATCCCTTCCTCCCTCACCCCATTCTCCTCTCCCCTCCCTCACACCCCTCTCCCCCCTCCCCCCTCTCCTTTCTCACAACCCCTCTCCTCCCCTCACACCCCTCTTCCCTCCCCTCCACCCCCCCCTCTCCCCTCCCCCCCCTCTCCCCTCCCCTCACATCCCCTCTCCCCTCTTCCCTCACCCCCTCTCCCTCCCTCCACACCCCTTCTCCCTCCCCTCACACCCTCCTACCTCCCTCCCCTCCCCTCAGACCCCCCTCCCCCCTCCCCTCCTCCCCCTCCACCCCTTCTCCCCTCCCACCCCTCACCCCTCTCCCTCCCTCCACCCTCTCCCTCCCCTCAGACCCCCTCCCTCAGACCCCCTCCTCTCCCTCCCTCCACACCCTTCTCCCCCTCTGTTCACCTTCTCTCCCGGAAAAAATATCTTGAGCACGATTATTTAGTTTTTATTTTCCTTGCGTGGGTAGAGAAGGAAAAAAGGAGGAAGGAAGGAAGGAAGGAAGGAAGGAAGGAAGGAAGGAAGGAAGGAAAGAAGGAAGGAAGGAAGGATTCATGTCTCTTCCTACGGTTTATACGCTATATTTTGATTTTTTTTAGAGTTAAGTTAAGCAAGAGTTTTCATGGCTAGCGGACCCTCTTCTTGCTTACTGGCTCTAGCGAACTGCCCTCCCTCTCCCCTCCCTCTCCCCTCCCTCACCCCTCTCACTCCAGCCATGTAACGCTCCACTCTCTAATTTGTTTCATCTCCTCCTCTCAACCCCCTCTCGCTCTTATTTTTTAACTCCCTATTTTCTCAGTGAATTTCTATCTACATCCCAACATTGTGCTTCTCATCGAGGCAGTACGGCCTGACTGAGGACTGACTGAGTGACTGGCTGGCTGACTGAGTGACTGCCTGGCTGAGTGACTGCCTGGCTGAGTGGACTGCCTGACTGAGTGACTGGCTGACTAACAACTGGCTGGTCTGTCGTATAGCCCCAGGGTAAAAGCGTATATATATGTGGTTGGGTTATAGCGGGTCACAGTGAGAGAAGGAGAGGAGTGGGAAGGAGAGGAGTGGGAAGGAGAGGGGAGATAGGGGTAGTGAGGGAGGTGAGGAGGAGAAGAAGGAGAGAGAGGAGTGAGGAGAGAGAGAGAGAGGGAGGGTAGAGAAGAAGGTAGCAAGGGTACACGCAACGTAGCGAAAGCGTCCACAAGCCAATGGGAGCGGCGGCGGTCACTGTAGGATGATATATGTTGTACACTCACGCGAGCTGCAGCGATGCCGGCCCTCGCGATGAATTTTGACACTAGACGAGAGAGGTGAATCCACATTGGTGCAATTGAGTCAAGTACTGAACTCCACCACATTCTTCTTTCTCTCTCTCTCTTTCCGCTCTAATATATGAACTATCTCACTATTTTTCTTTTTTCGGGGTAATCTAGATGTAATTTTTTTTTTTTCGCTGTTTTTGTGTGTTTTGGGAGGTGTTTTGTTAGGTTAGGTTAGGTTAGGTTAGGTTAGGTTGACTGTGTGTATAGTGAGGTCGTTGATAGTCGTGGTGATTAGCTTGAGGAATGACTCTACTGCCATCACATTATATTTTACCATCTTGAGAAACAGACGATGAACTGCAGTGCGGGAAAAATACTGCTGCTATTGCATATTCGTGTTATTTATATACTTATTTATCGTAAACTACATAAATCAGGTGTTGTGGGTGATTTATATGACTCATTGATAGTTATTAGTAGAATTAAGAGGATTTTAAAGGTTGAATTGAGTAAAAAAAATTATGAAAATCAATAAAGATTTCAACACAGTTTGAATTATTGACCATAACAAACAGACAAGCTAACGGAGGAAAATAAACACAAAATAAACACAAAAGTAAATATAGAAATGAACACAAATTATAAGAAAAATATGTAAACATAGAGGGAGCCGCTGACACCCTCAGTAAACACTTCACAGACTTTAGTTAGATATTTATGAAGTAATTTATGGAGATTTATGCTGGAGGTAAATCATTAAAATGTTTATGGATATTAATTACCCTTAATACCTGATATAAAAAAAAAGATTTAATTCTCAAGGAAATTCTTTAAAAAAAATGTGTTGGGTATTTTTTTTATATAAAGTGAATTATAAAAATGAAAATTACAGACCAAAAATAATTATTAAAAGAATTGTATTTTTCTATTTTTCTTCTCCTTTTCCCCCCTCCCTCTCCTTCCTCCCCCCACTCCTCCCTTCCTCCTCCCTTCCCTTCCTCCCTCTCCCTCCCTCTCCCTCCTCTCCTTCCTCCTCCCTCCCCTTCCTCCCCCTCCCCTTCCCTTCCCCTGGAAATAATTATAACCAAATTGGAATTTACTCCAAAGCAAATTCTAAAATATTATAAAAAAAAGAAGAAAAAACAGCGACTAAAAACACAAATTTAGTGAGAATTAATGCACATACACACACACACACGCACACGCGCACACACACACACACACACACACACACACACACACACACACACGCACACACACAATAATGATATTTTACTCAAGAAAGAATCTAAAAGACAAAATGTTAAATAAATAATGTTCCCTAATGTTTAACACGCTTTAATTTTTCTTCGAGAATACTAAACAGTTTATGTTTAAAAGAAATTAATGTTAGTCAGGTAAGTTCGTGTTTACAAAGGCAGAAAATAAGATACGATGTTTAACTTTTAGTAAACAACAGACTGGAGTTACGTAATGTTTAGGTACGGTAATTAGGAGAAATATTTAGGTAAATGACAGAGAAGGTGCACAAGACCAATGTTTAAGGGAGATATTTAGTTAAGATGTTTATAGATGTTTAGGTAAGATCAATAAACACAGACCAACACTTCACGACCGACCAATAATGTTTACCGAATAATACTGAACAAACAAACGAGCGTCACTCACCCAAGCGCAAAGAATAAACATTATCGCTACAGTATACAACAAAGGTGAACAGACAATGAACACAAGGATACATAGCTATTGTTCAACAGCCCGTGCAATCAGGAATCAGTGTTCTCCAAACAGGATAAAACCAGAAAATAATTAATGTTCACCACTATTGAACGTCCTTGAACAGGTTGACTAAGTGTGGCGAGGGAGTTATGAGTTATCTTATGCGAGTATGTTATGTTTTGTTCAATAAATAATGAACAATTGGTTTGAGTTATGGAAGGACAGTTTTAATGCATTCGTAAGATTGTGTTCAACGTGTTATCTTACTCCTAAACTGTGTTCAACGTGTTAACATTACCTCTAAACTGTGTTCAACGTGTTAACATTACCCCTAGACTGTGTTCAAATGGGTGGTTGTGTTCACCCTTGAGCCGTGATTCAAGAGTGAGGTGAAGTCACAGCTAAGTAAGACCTCCATCTCATAGCGTCACAGTCAGTCGTATAATAAATCTTTTTAATAACACTTAACCTCCACATTATGTAAACAGTATATACATTATATATATATGTATATATATATATATATATATATATATATATATATATATATATATATATATATATATATATATATATATATATAATATATATATTTCACCTCAACAGCTATTTTTTTTGTCAACAAGAAAAAAATAAAGTATAGAAATCTTGTGTTTGTTTTTTATTATTCACTTCAAGGTTATTATAATCAGTATATAAAAATGCGTCACGTGGTGTATATTAACGTGTTTATATCTGACCCACACACAAATGAATATACTGTATATTGTGTACGTGTAAATTTTGAAGAACATATTTTCTTTTTATAATTATTTCACCCCAAAATATACATGAGTCTTTGTCACACCTCTACACACACACATCCACACACACACACATCCCACCCCCACACACACACCACTGATTTTTGCTCTGATGACTTCACCAGGTCGTCTAATACTACAGCTAAATTTGTCTTGTAGAACCCACAACTCACTCAACAGTTTGCTAGAATTATAAAATCATTGTTTTTTTTTGTTTTCTTTTTGTTTTGTTTGTTTTTGCCTCGCCTGCACGAAGCCCAGAGCGAGTTTGTTGACATACAGGGCCTTGGTGACGCTGTTTTTGTTGTGATGATGTTATGTACGTTGTTTTTATTGTTGATGTTGTGGTGGTAGTGGTGTTCTTGTTTGTTTGTGGTTGATGGTGATATTTTTTTTTGGATGGTGTTGTGGTGGTGGTGATGGTGTTGTTGTGGTGGTGTTGGTGTGGTAATGTTAATTGTGTTTGTTGTAGTTGTTATTGTTAGTGTTGGGTTATCATCGTCATCATCATTATTACCCAACAGCGCTTGCCTCCTCCTCCTCCTCCTCCTCCTCCTTCTTCTTCTGCTTCCCCTCTTCTCCCTTTCCTATTCCTCCTCTTTTTCTTCCTACTCTTCATCCTCTTCCTCCTCCTTTTCATTCTCCTCCTCGTCCTCCTTCTTTTCCACCCCCTTCTTTCCTCCACCACCTCCTCCTCCTCATTATCCATCTTTCTTCTTCTCCACTAATAATTTCACTCATCCTCCTCTCTACAACAAATAAACAAAAACTACCGAGACAAGGAAAACAAAAATATTAATAAAACAAATAAATTAACATTATTTCCCCTCCCCATATTTTAAACTAACTCAACTTCTACCTCACGTGAAGGGCAACAAACATTTTGGTTACTGTTATGCATAATCAAGAGGCCATTTTTTTTGGGTTTACATGAGCAACAGACAACAGCGATGGTGGTGGTGGTGGTGGTGGCACAGGGTGGAAACTCTCACAAGCTCCCTACCTAAAAACATTCCAGCAGTCCAGTTTACCACAGTTTACCCTAGCCCGCGCTTTTTTTTTTTTTTAATAGGTAAGGTCCCCAGAGGTCATCTATCGTAAAGCTCAGTAATGGAAGATCGACTCTAAAGCTGTGTACCTCTCGATGAGCATTTTAATGACCCAACGACGGCGGCCAATTAATGCAGGCGAATCGCGGAGAGGAAAACTTAAAATTCTGTTGGGTGATGTCCGGTCCATCCTCACAATGACACACGGCTACCGAATATGCTAACTACTGCCACGGTGTAACAAGGGCGTATACTACCACTACCACCACTACTACTACTACTACTATTATTACTACCATGTGTTTCTGTTTGGTTGTTGTGATGGTTGTTGTTGTGATGGTTGTTGTTGTGATGGTTGTTGTTGTGATGGTTGTTGTTGTGATGGTTGTTGTTGTGATGGTTGTTGTTGTGATGGTTGTTGTTGTGATGGTTGTTGTTGTGATGGTTGTTGTTGTGATGGTTGTTGTTGTGATGGTTGTTAGATTTTGTTGTTTATTTTGTTTGTTTTTGTTGTCTGTTATTAGTAGTGGAAGCTTTTTTTTTCTAGTGTCTTTGTTTATTTTTTTTGTCGTTGTTATTGTTGGTGTTGTAATTTTTCTTGTGTGTTTTTGTGGGTATGTTTCTGTTAGCAATAGATGGTTTTTTTTATATGTCGTTGTTGTTGTTATTTGTTTCGTTGTTGATAGCGTCACTTTTGTTTGTTTGTTGCACTCGTTATGTATAATCGTTTTGTTGATGTTGTTGTTCCTCTTATAATTGTCTTTGTTGTTATTTTTGTCCTTGTTATCACTAATGCGACTATTGTTGCTTTTGGTGCACTTAACCCTAGTATAAACACACACACACACACACACACACACACACACACACACACACACACACACACACCAAAACCTAACACGTGACGCGCTAAAACTATTTATTGATTTCCTTCCATTACGGAAACGGGCGAGTGATAATATATGCGTCTGTCCTATCGATTAGGGGGAGAAATAAAAAAGCCAACAATTTCCCTTCCGTGTCCCATAAATCATCAGGTTTCCTTCATTCTCTTACAATTATTATTAGCGGAAACAGGGAGGCAGTGTCGGTACGAGAGGCTGAGTGATACATGTAATGATACGAGTGATGTGTTTTATCTGACAGAGAGAGAGAAAAAGACACACACACACACACACACACACACACACACACAGATAGACACCAAAATAAAGACAAGAACAGAGAGAGAGAGAGAGAGACCGTGAACTAGCTGTTTAGGTTTGGTCACGTGTTTATCACAGACGGATCAGCTGATAAGAGAGAGTTGCCAGACGCCTCCAGGTGTTATTTTGACACTGTATCACCTGGGACATATTGGTTAGGTGTGGCCAGGTGGTAAAGTGTGGCCAGGTGGTAAGGTGTGGCCAGGTGGTAAGGTGTGGCCAGGTGGTTAGGTGTGGCCAGGTGGTTAGGTGTGGCTAGGTGGTTAGATGGCCAGGTGGTTAGGTGTGGCCAGGTGGTTAGATTAGGTTAGGTTAGGTTAGGTTGGGTTGGGTGGATTACGGCAACTCTGCGGATACGTCAATAGTATATATAGGGTCTTTTTCGTCATCTAATCAGTCATCCATCTGTCGGTCATCCAATCATCGGCTATTAATTCATCCATCATCCATTCGTTGAGGACGATGGTTTAACCCCTTGAGTACGATGACTTAACCCCTTGAGAACGATGGTTTAACCCCTTGAGGACGATGGTTTAACCCCTTGAGGACGATGGTTTAACCCCTTGAGAACGATGGTTTAACCCCTTGAGGACGATGGTTTAACCCCTTGAGGACGATGGTTTAACCCCTTGAGGACGATGGTTTAACCCCTTGAGGACGATGGTTTAACTCCTTGAGGACGACGATTTAACTTATTCAAAAACCCTTAAATGCACAGAAGACCTTAAACCCCTTTTAGGAATCACCAAAACCTATTTATATAACCCCAGAACCTATTCAGGAAAAAATGTGGGTTGTGAGGTAGACAATGGCGTAATAATGGGTGAACAAGACGAAGTGAGTGACGTCATTGACAGACCAGAAGGCCGTGGGGGCTGGTCCCAGGATACTAAATTGCTTGGGGGAAAAATAATATACCAATCCATTCAATAATTTTACGTCCACTCATGCCGTGTGTGTGTGTGTGTGTGTGTGCGTGTGTGTGTGCGTTTGAAGTTTCTCTTACTTTAGTCACGATATAAAAACGAATAAGATAAAAAATAATACCTAAATCCCTCTGAGACTCTAAATCCAGGTCGATCTGTAAGTTAAATCCGTCAAGTATAAACGTTATGATTTTTATAGCAGTCGTATGTCTTCCCCTCCAGGCTGACGTCAATCCTTCAAGGTATATATACAGTCTACAGTCTTTTTTTTTTTTGCGTGTATAAGGTCTTAGGGGGCGATTGTCTCTTGTTTTGGCGGGAATGGGAAGGAAGATAGAGATGTTCCTGAAGTTTGTTTATACTTTTGTTTATTGTTTACCCTAGGAACATCCAAATATATCTCTCTCTCTCTCTCTCTCTCTCTCCCCTGACCATTCAACACTCCCCCTGATCTCAATAATTTCTGATATCCCTAAAACACCACCTCAAAATTTCACACTTCTTGGTCTTCGAACATTCTTCCAATCTCAAAAACAGCCCCCTAACTCTCTCAAAATAACTCCCTGACCACTCAAAACTTCCCCTGACCTCCAAACACCCCCCTAGAACCCACTTCAACATCCAAATATTCCACCTCTTGACCCCTGAAACATTCCCCTAACTCCCCTGACCACTAATACTCCCTGACCAAGACTTTCAACCCCCCCAAATTCTGACCTCCCCCAACTCTCTCAGAGAGTAGTGCATGTTGCATATGTCTGTTGGATTGCATGTTCTGCGTGACTCTGCTTTGCCACCTCCTTCTCTTGTCTGCTCCCTGCTCGGTCTGCTGGGTCTGCTGGCTGGTTGGTTGGGTCGCTTTTCCACATTACCTGAGTGTGTTGTTAGTATGTTGTTGTTTTTATTGGCTGAGGTTTTTAGTATGTCTGTCTATGTGAGGTATTACCTGTCGTTTCCATCCTATCTGTGAGGTAATTACTGTTGCCTAGATTTTTTTTCGACCGTCTAAAATCTCTCTCTCTCTCTGGCTGTTTAACCCAGTCTTTATGTAACCTCCTCACTCTCCCCCTAATCATCCGCAAGCTCTCTCTCTCTCTCTCTCTCTCTCCCGTCATCCACACCCAGCACTTCTGTCAGTCTACAAGCTGTCACTCTCTCCCCTGGCATGGCTGCGTGGCCTGGCGGCTGTCTGATGGACTGGTTGTGTGATCATTTCAAAGAGCCGTCCAGATCCACGCGTCAGAACAGCTGTTGTCGGCCAGCACGCGACCCTCCTCCCCCCCCACCACCTCCTCTTCCTCCTCCTCCTCCTCTCTCCCCCTCTCCTCTCCTCATTCCAACCACTTCCCCACCCACCTGCCCCCCACACACTCTTTCTCCCCCTCCCCTTCCTCCCCCCCTCCCACACACCCACCCACCCCCCCCATTCCTCCAGCTCATGCCATTCTCCTCAGCCCATCACCTCCTGCTTCCTCCCCAAACTAATCTCCCCTTTCTTCCTCCCCACCATTCTCCCTCTCACTCCCCATCACCCCTCGTCTCCCAAGCTTGTCCACTCTGTTTCACTGTCGTCCATCTCCTGTGGCTATCGTAATTATCGTTTGTTTGGTCTATTGTACAGGTCACTAAATCTATTGTTGTGTATAATTGTGATGGTAGTGGTGGTGGTAGTGCTGGTAGTAGAGGTGGTGGTAGTGATGATGGTTAGTAATAGTAGTTGTGGTGGTGGTAGTAGTGATGACAGTAGTGGTGTTAGTAGTAGTGGTGGTGGTAGTAGTGATGATGGTAGTGGTGTTAGTGGTGGTGGTGGTAGTAGTGATGATATAGTGGTGTTAGTAATAGTAGTGGTGGTGGTGGTGGTAGTGATGATGGTAGTGGTGTTAGTAGTAGTGGTGGTGATGGTGGTGGTAGTAGTGATGATGGTAGTGGTGTTAGTAGTAGTGGTGGTGGTAGTGAAGGTGGTAGTGGTGGTGGTAGTGATGATGGTAGTGGTGTTAGTAGTAGTGGTGGTGGTGGTGGTGGTAGTAGTGATGATGGTAGTGGTGTTAGTAGTAGTGGTGGTGGTGGTAGTGAAGGTGGTAGTGTAATTATTAACAGCTATTACAGTACAAATAGACAATAAAATATAATTAATCGATCATTCGTAAATGTAACACAATTTGGGGGATAACATGAGCCAGATTTCATTACAATTAAACTCCCAATTACATTTACAACTGATTTCATTACATTTAAAGTTTGTGATTACATTTGGAGTTATAATGCTCTCTCTCTCTCTCTCTCTCTCTCTCTCTCTCTCTCTCTCTCTCTCTCTCTCTCTCTCTCTCGGTATTCCTCCTTCTTTCGACTCTAAGCTGACTGACTTACCTAGAAGAAAACAGAGACAAAAGATTGATGTTTACCTTGATAACAAAAGCAAGAGATTGGTGTTTTTACTTTGAAATCTGCTTTGAAAATGTGAAAGTATGAAGGTGTCTTTGCCTTAAAATCTGGATATGTTTTGAAATCTGTTAAAACAAAAATAGAAAGATAATTAATCAATCTTTGCTTAAAAATCTTCTCTGAATAATAAAGAAAACACGAGACTTTTTGCCTTGTTATCCTTCTTTAACCGGATTATTAACCGATTGAAATCTGCTTTTATGAATGTCACCCACCAGCCACTCGCCAACACCCGCCAACACCCGCCAACACCCACCAACACCCACCAAAACCCACCAACACCCGCAAAACCACTAACACCCGCCAGCACCTACCAACACCTACAAGTACCCACCAGCACCCGCCAACACCCACTAACACCATAGCACCTACCAGCACCACAAACGCCCGCAACACCGGCCAAAAACCACCAAAACCCACTAACACCCGCCAGCAACACCTACAAGCACTTACACCAACACCGGCAAACCCACCAAAACCCACTAACACCCGCCAACACCTACAAACACTACCAACGCCCGCCAACACCCACCAACACCCGCCAACACCCACTAACCAACACTACCAACACCGACTGCTTTAACCAACACCAACACCCACCATACCCCTGCTTACCAACACCCACTAACACCCGCCAACACCTGCTTACCCACCAGCACCCAGCACCAGCCAACACCCACTAACACCCGCCAACACCCACCAACACCCACCAACACCCCGCCAACACCCACTAACACCAACACCCACCAACACCCCTGCTACCCACCAACACCCGCAACACCCACCAACACCTAACACCTACACCCACTAACACCCGCCAACACCTACAAACACCCACCAACACCAGCCAAAACCCACCAAAACCCACTAACACCCGCCAACACCTACAAACACCCACCAACACCAGCCAAAACCCACCAAAACCCACTAACACCCGCCAACACCTACAAACACCCACCAACACCCACCAACACCCGCCAACACCTACCAACACCTACAAACACCCACCAACACCAGCCAACACCCACCAACACCCACCAACACCCACCAACACCCACCAACACCCGCCAGACCCGGATTATTAACTGAATAACTTGTGAGTTACTGAAAGTTTATGGATCTAATGTATGTCTTGTTAAATCACTCTGCGTCTAGTCTGTGTTAGTGAACTTTCTGTAATCTTGAACTGTCTGTCTGTAATCGTGATTTTGTCTCTGTAATCGTGTAGTTGCCTGTCTATAATCGTGTAGCTGTCTGTCTGTAACCATGAGCTGTATGGCTGTAATCATGTAGTTATCTGGCTGTAATCATGTAGTTGTCTGGCTGTAATCATGAAATGTTTCTGTAATCGTGAAATATCTACTCTGTAATCGGAAGTTATCGGAAGTTATCGGTAATCGTAAATTATTTTTGTGTAAAGAGAAAATTTATTTAGTCAACTCATCGGATAAACCTCCCCCACCCCCCCTCCCCCTCCAAAGGATATTTCACGAAACTTGGTCTAAAGGACACCTAAGGATTGGTAATACAAATAAGAACTCTGATATCCTTAGTCATCTGTACATAACTCATAAATTATCCTTCCTGCACTCCAGATTTTTTTTTTCCAGGGAGTCTCAACCAGTCCTTCCAGTGTTTGAGTCTGCCTCTTGGTGTCCTACAACAGGTTACACCGATCAATATCCACACTCTTGTTACCCCTTGGTCTTCCTACCTTCAATTTAACCCAATAATATCTCTTATTTAATCCATTTATTGTATGGATACGTAATTTTTAAGTAATTTCTAGTGATTTAAAATCTATTCTGCAATTTGGTAATGAAAATGTTAGCTAATCCTTTATCCCCAAACCTTCATTCCGTTTTTATTTACCTAGTATCTCTCTGTTTATCTCCCTCCCTCCCTCTCCCCTATTCCTTCCCCTCTACTTCACAATTCCCCTCTCTGACCCCGGGGGAAGAATTGTCAATTTAGGCTGACTAAAACACCAGATATTCCTATTATGACTCGCCATAACTCTCCATGTTGGCTTTATCATGTACAGCCTCGCTCCCCGTCAGTTACTCAGCCCATGCTCGTCCTCTGTGGCACCCTCTATACACCGCACCGCACCGCACCGCAACCGCACCGCACCGCAACCGCACCGCACCGCACCCTATCGCACCGCACCGCACCCAGCCCTCCATCCCTGCCAGTCGACCGTCGGTGCTATTAAATGACCATCATACCGCATGCAGCAACGACGACGGTCAACGGGGGCTGCGGGTACACGCCAAGACACACTTGCGGTCAAACACCTTAGCTTTCCCTGTTCCGCCGCAGACCGCAGACTGATGAAATGCAAATTGCAGGCTCCTCTACCCCCCCCTCCCCTCCCCTCCCCACTCACATCCTCGTCCGTACAGCAACTATGGCCCTGAGAGACGTACGCAACACGTCCGTCCGTCCGTGCGGCGGTCGTGAGGCAAGTGTGACAGGGTGGTATGTTAGGTAGCCACAGAAAGAGGGTCAGCTGAGTGGTGAGGGAGGGAGGGAGAGAGTGAGGGAAGGAGGAGGGAGGAAAGGGAGAATGGAGGAAGGAGAAAAGGGCGGAAGAGAGTGAGGAAATAATGGAAGGAAGAGAGAATATGAAGAAAAATAAGTGTGAGAGAGAAGTGAGAGAGAGAGAGAGAGAGAGAGAGAGAGAGAGAGCGGATGAACGAGAAAACGAGAAGGATATCAAAACACTTGTGGTAAAACAGAACGATGTACACACACACACACACACACACACACACACACACACACACACACACACACACACACACGAGTCTACACATTACTAAACATGAACAAATATATTGGACAGGTACAAATATGAGGTAACGTATGCGCCAGGTAAATATGTCAGGTAATCATTAATTTGCGGTCTGTTTGTTATTCATTCTTATTTCTTATATATTTTATCTAATTATGTTTACTGTATTATTATTATTATTATTATTATTATTATTATTATTATTATTATTATCCTGTCTTGGGTCGTGTCGTGAGGAAACTAGAAATGCATTTTAGGTCGACTACTTTATGTGGGTTTTACAGGAACAGCCTACAGCATGACACGCCCCGCCA
>NW_024737068.1:2181409-2213352 GCF_018991925.1 Homarus americanus
TTATACTCGTTGAGGGGACTTTGTTATACTCAATCAGGGGACTTTGTTATGCTCGATCAGGGGACTTTGTTATACTCGATGAGGGGCCTTTGTAATACTCCATCAGGGGGCTGTGGTATACTCGATCAGGAGGCTTTGTTATACTCGATCAGGGGCCTTTGTTAACTGGATGAGGGGCCTTTGTTTTTCTAGACAATGGGCCTTTGTTATACTCTTAAGGGGACTTTGTTATACTCGATCAGGGGACTTTGTTATACTCGATCAGGGGACTTTGTTATACTCGATCAGGGGACTTTATTATACTCGATCAGGGTTCTTTGTTTTTATCGATGAGGGGCCTTTGTTATAGTCGATTAAGAGCCTCTGTTATACTCGATCAGGGGACTGTGTTATACTCGATTAGAGGTCTTTGTTATACTCGATGAGTGGCCTTTGTTATACTCGAACAGGGGACTTTGTTATACTCGATCAGACGCCTTTGTTATACTATTATAGGTGCCGTTGTTATACTCGATTAGGGGACTTTGTTATACTCGATCAGGGGACTTTGTAATACTCGACAGGGTACTTTGTTATACTTTGATATACTCGACAGGGTACTTTGTTATACTCGAACAGGGGACTTTGATACTCGATCAGGGGACTTTGTTATACTCGATCAGGGAACTTTGTTATACTCGATAAGGGGACTTTGTTATACTCGATCAGTGGACTTTGTTATAATCGATCAGGGGAAAAGGTTATACTCGATCAAGGGACTTTGTTCCACTCGATCAAGGGGCCTTTGTTGTACTCGACCAGGGGACTTTGTTGTACTCGACCATGGGACTTTGTTATACTCGATAAGGGGTCTTTGTTTTACTCGATCAGGGGACTTTGTTATACTCGATAAGGTGACTTTGTTATTCTCGATGAGGGGGACTTTGTTATACTCGATGAGGGGACTTTGTTTTACTCGATGAGGTGCCTTTGTTCTACTCGATAAGGGGAATTTGTTATACTCGATCAGTGGACTTTGTTATACTCGATAAGGGGACTTTGTTATTCTCGATGAGGGGGACTTTGTTATAGTCAATCAGAGGACTTTGTTATACTCGATTAGGGGCATTTGTTATACTCGTTGAGGGGACTTTGTGATACTCGATCAGGGAGCTGTGGTATACTCGATCAGGGTGCTTTGTCATACCCGATAAGGGGCCTTTGTTATACTCGACCAGGGGCTTTTTACTCGATCAGGGGAATTTGTTATACTCGACCAGGTGACTTTGTTATACTCGATCAGGGGACTTTGTTATACTCGATCATGGGACTTTGTTACACTCGATCAGGGGACTTTGTTATACTCGATAAGGGGCCTTTGTTAAACAAGATGAGGGGCCTTTTTTTCTCGATGAGGGGCCTTTGTTATACTCGATCAGGGGACTTTGTATATACTCGACTAGGAACTTTGTTATATTCGATGAGGGGGCCTTTGTTGTACTCCATCGGGGACTTTGTTGTACCTCACAGGCGACCTTGTTATACTCGATAAGGGGACTTTGTTATACTCGATCAGGGGGCTTTGTTATACTCGATCAAAAGCCTTTGTTATACTCGATCAGGGGATTTTGTTATACTCGATCAGGGCGCTTTGTTATACGCGAACAGGGGACTTTGTTATCCTCAATTAGGGAACTTTGTTATACTGGATCAGGGGCCTATGTTGTACTCCATCGGGGACTTTGTTGTACCTGACCAGGGAACTTTGTTATACTCGATAAGGGGGCTTTGTTATACTCGATTAGGGAACTTTGTTATACTCGATCAGGGGCCTTTGTTATACTCGATTAGGGGGCTTTGTTATACTCGATCAGGGGACTTTGATATTCTCGATCAGAGGGACTTTGTTATACTCGATCAGGTGACTTTGTTATACTCGATGAGGGGACTTTGTTATACTCGATCAGGGGCCTCTGTTATACTCGATCAAGGGACTTTGTTACACTCGATCAGGGGCCTTTGTTGTACTCGACCAGGGGACTATGTTGTACTCGACCAGGGGACTTTGTTATACTCGATTAGGGGACTTTGTTATACTCGTTCAGGGGACTTTGTTATACTCGATCAGGGGACTTTGTTATACTTGATTAAGGGCCTTTGTTATACTCGATGAGGGGGCTTTGTTTTACTCGATGAGGGGGACTTTATTATACTCGATCAGGGGACTTTTTTAAACTCGATCAGGGGACTTTGTTTTACTCGATGAGGTGCCTTTGTTCTACTCGATAAGGGGAATTTGTTGTCCTCGACCAGGGGACTTTGTTATTCTCGATAAGAGGGCTTTGGTATACTCAATTAGGGGACTTTGTTATCCTCGATTAGGGGCCTTTGTTATACTCGTTCAGGGGACTTTGTTATACTCTATCAGGGGACTTTGTTATGCTAGATGAAGGGACTTTGTTATACTCGATTAGGGGCCTTCGTGATACTCGATGAGGGGGCTTTGGTATACTCGATCAAGGGGCTTTGTTATACTCGATCAGGGGACTTTGTTATACTCCATCAGGGGCCTTTGTAAACTCGATCAGGGGCCTTTATAAACTCGATGAGGGGCCTTTGTTTTTCTCGATAATGGGCCTTTGTTATACTCTATCAGGGGACTTTGTTATAGTCGATTAGGGGCCTCTGTTATACTCGATCAGGGGACTCTGTTATACTCGATCAGGCGACTTTGTTATACTCGATCAGTGGCCTTTGTTTTACTCGAAAAGGGATCCTTGTTATACTCGATCAGTGAACTTTGTTATACTATTTTAGGGGCCGTTGTTATACTCGATCAGTGGCCTTTGTTGTACTCGTTCAAGTGACTTTGTTATACTTGATCAGGGGACTTTGTTATACTCGATCAGGGGACTTTGTTATACTTGATCAGGGGACTTTGTTATACTCGACCAGGCGACTTTTTTATACTCGATCAGTGTTTTTTGTTATACTCCATAAGGGGACTTTGTTATTCTCGATCAAGGGGAGTTTGTTATACTCGATCAGAGGACTTTGTTATACCCGATTAGGGGCATTTGTTATACTCGTTCAGGCGACTTTGTTAAACTCGATCAGGTGACACTGTTATGCTCGATCAGGGGACTTTGTTATACTCGATGAGGTGCCTTTGTGATACTCGATCAGGGGGCTGTGGTATACTCGATTAGGGGGCTTTGTTATACACAATCAGGGGACTTTGTTATACTCGATCAGGGGCCTTTGTTAACTGGATGAGGGGCCTTTGTTTTTCTAGACAATGGGCCTTTGTTATACTCGAACAGGGGACTTTGTTATACTCGATCAGGGGACTTTGTTATACTCGATCAGGGGACTTTGTTATACTCGATCAGGGGACTTTGTTATACTCGATCAGTGATCTTTGTTATACTATTTTAGGGGCCATTGTTATACTCGATTAGGGGCCTTTGTTATGCTCGTTCAAGGGAGTTTGTTATACTCGATCAGGGGACTTTGTTATACTCGATAAGGAACCTTTGTTAAACTCGAACAGGGGCCTTTTTTTCTCGATGAGGAGCCTTTGTTATAATCTATCAGGGGACTTTGTTATACTCGATCAGGGGACTTTGTTATACTCGATCAGGGGACTTTGTAATACTCGACAGGGTACTTTGTTATACTCGACCAGGGGACTTTGATATACTCGATCAGGGGACTTTGTTATACTCGATCAGGGGACTTTGTTATACTCGATAAGGGGACTTTGTTATACTCGATCAGTGGACTTTGTTATATTCGATCAGGGGAAAAGGTTATACTCGATCAAGGGACTTTGTTCCACTCAATCAGGGGCCTTTGTTGTACTCGACAGGGGACTTTGTTGTACTCGACCATGGGACTTTTGCTATACTCGATTAGGGGACTTTGTTATACTAGATCAGGGGACTTTGTTATACTCGATAAGGTGACTTTGTTATTCTCGATGAGGGGGACTTTGTTATACTCGATCAGGTGACTTTGTTTTACTCGATGAGGTGCCATTGTTCTACTCGATAAGGGGAATTTGTTATACTCGATCAGTGGACTTTGTTATACTCGATAAGGGGACTTTGTTATTCTCGATGAGGGGGACTTTGTTATAGTCAATCAGAGGACTTTGTTATACTCGATTAGGGGCATTTGTTATACTCGTTGAGGGGACTTTGTTAGACTCAATCAGGGGACTTTGTTATGCTCGATCAGGGGACTTTGTTATACTCGATGAGGGGCCTTTGTGATACTCGATGAGGGAGCTGTGGTATACTCGATCAGGGGGCTTTGTTATACTCGATCAGGGGACTTTGTTATACTCGCCCAGGTGACTTTTTACTCGATCAGGGGAATTTGTTATACTCGGTCAGGTGACTTTGTTATACTCGACGAAAAGCCTTTGTTATACTCGATCAGGGGAGTTTGTTATACTCGATCAGGGGGCGTTGTTATACTCGATCAGGGTACTTTGTGATCCTCAATTAGGAGCCTTTGTTACACTCGATCAGAGGCCTTTGTTATACTCGATCAGAGGACTTTGTTGTACCTGACCAGGGAACTTTGTTATACTCGATAAGGGGAGTTTGTTATACTCGATCAGGGGACTTTGTTATACTCGATCAGGGGCCTTTGTTATACTCGATTAGGGGGCTTTGTTATACTCAATGAGGGGACTTTGTTATTCTCGATCAGGGGAGATTTTGTTATACTCGATCAGGGGACTTTGTTATACTCGATGAGGGGAATTTGTATATACTCGACTACGGACTTTGTTATACTCGATCAGGGGACTTTGTTAAACTCGATCAGGGTCCTTTGTTGTACTCCATTAGGGGCCTTTGTTATACTCGATGAGGTGCCTTTGTTGTACTCCATCAGGGGACTTTGTTATACTCGACAAGGGGGCTTTGTTATACTCGATTAGGGGACTTTGTTATACCCGATCAGGGGCCTTTGTTATACTCGTTCAGGAGAATTTGTTATACTCGATCAGGGGACTTTGTTATGCTAGATGAGGGGACTTTGTTATACTCGACGAGGGGCCTTTGTGATACTCGAAGAGGTGGCTTTGGTATACTCGATCAAGGGGCTTTGTTATATTCGATCAGGGGACTTTGTTATACTCGATGAGGGGCCTTTGTAAACTCGATCAGGGGCCACTGTTTTTCTCGATAAGGGGCCTTTGTTATTCTCTATCAGGGAACTTTGTTATACTCGATCAGGGGACTTTGTTATACTCGATCAGGGTTCTTTGTTATTATCGATGAGGGGCCTTTGTTATTGTCGATTAGGGGCCTCTGCTATACTCGATCAGGGGACTCTGTTATACTCGATCAGGGGACTTTGTTATACTCGATCAGTGGCCTTTGTTATACTCGAAAAGGGGACTTTGTTATACTCGATCAGGGAACTTTGTAATACTATTTTAGGGGCCGTTGTTATTCTCGATGAGGGGCCTTTGTTATACTCGTTCAAGGGACTTTGTTATACTCGATCAGGGTACTTTGTTATACTCGATAAGGGGCCTTTGTTATACTCGACCAGGGGACTTTGATATACTCGAACTGGAGACTTTGTTATACTCGATCAGGGGATTTTCTTATACTCGATCACGGGACTTTGTTATACTCAATCAGGGGACTTTGTTATACTCGATCAGGGGACTTTGTTATACTCGATCAGTGGGCTTTGTTATACTCGATAACGGGAATATGTTATACTCGTTCATGGAACTTTGTTATACTCGATCAGGGGACTTTGTTATGCTCGATCAGGGGACTTTGTTGTACTTGATGAGGGGCCAATGTGATACTCGATCAGGGGGCTTTGTTATACTCGATCAGGGGACTTTGTTATACTCGATCAGGGGACCTTGTTATATTCGACCAGGGGCTTTTGTTACACTCGATTAGGGGCCTTTGTTATACTCGATCATGGGACTTTGTTACACTCGACCAGGGGATTTTGTATAACTCGATCAGGGGCCTTTCTTGCACTCCATCAGATGCCTTTGTTATACTCGATGAGGAGGCTTTGTTAAACTCGATCAGGGGTATTTTGTTATACGCGATCAGGGGACTTTGTTATACTCGATCAGGGGACTTTGTATATACTCGACTAGGGACTTTGTTATTCTCGATCAGGGGCCTTTGTTATACTCGATTAGGAGGCTTTGTTATACTCGATGAGGGGGACTTTCTTATACTCGATTAGGGGACTTTGTTATACTCGATCAGGGGACTTTGTTTTACTCGATGAGGTGCCTTTGTTCTACTCGATAAGGGGAATTTGTTATACTCGACCAGGTTACTTTGTTATACTCGATAAGAGGGCTTTGTTATACTCGATTGGGGGACTTTGTTTTCCTCGATCAGGGGCCTTTGTTATCCTCGTTCAGGGTACTTTGTTATACTCGATCATGGGACTTTGTTATGCTAGATGAGGGGAATTTGTTATACTCGATGAGGGGCCTTTGTGATACTCGATTAGGGGGCTGTGGTATACTCGATCAAGGGGCTTTGTTATACTCGATCAGAGGACTTTGTTATACTCGATCAGGGGCCTTTGTTTTCTCGACAATGGGATTTGTTATACTCTATCAGGGGACTTTGTTATACTCGATCCGTGGACTTTGTTATACTCGATCAGGGGACTTTGTTATACTCGATCCGTG
The DNA here is from genome assembly GCF_018991925.1 of Homarus americanus. NCBI lineage: Eukaryota > Metazoa > Arthropoda > Malacostraca > Decapoda > Nephropidae > Homarus > Homarus americanus. Next base: position 2,188,092 of record NW_024737068.1, read on the forward strand.
GACTTTGTTATACTCGATCCGTGGACTTTGTTATACTCGATCAGGGGACTTTGTTATACTCGATCAGGGAACTTTGTTACACTTGATCAGTGGCCTTTGTTTTACTCGAACAGGGGACCTTGTTTTACTCGATGAGGAGCCTTTGTTATACTCTTTTAGGGGCCGTTGTTATACTCGATCAGTGGCCTTTGTTATACTGGTTCAAGTGACTTTGTTATACTCGATCAGGGGACTTTGCTATACTCGATAAGGGGCCTTTGTTATAATCGATCAGGGGACTTTGTTTTACTCGATCAGGGGACTTTGTTATACTCGATCAGGGGACTTTGGTATACTCGATCAGGGGACTTTGTTATACTCGATCAGTGGATTTTGTTGTACTCGATAAGGGGACTTTGTTATTCTCGATCAAGGGGACTTTGTTATACTCGATCAGAGGACTTTGTTATACTCGATTAGGGGCATTTGTTATACTCGTTCAGGGGACTTTGTTAAACTCGATCAGGGGACTTTGTTATGCTCGATCAGGGGACTTTGTTATACTCGATGAGGGGCCTTTGTGATACTCGACCAGGGGGCTGTGGTATACTCGATGAGGGGGCTGTGGTATACTCGATCAGGGGGCTTCGTTATACTTGATCAGGGGACTTTGTTATACTCGCCCAGTGGACTTTTTACTCGATCAGGGGAATTTGTTATACTCGATCAGAGGAGTTTGTTATACTCGATCAGGGGGCTTCGTTATACTCGATCAGGGGAATTTGTTATACTCGATCAGGGGCCTTTGTTAACTGGATCAGGGTCCTTTGTTTTTCTAGACAATGGGCCTTTGTTATACTCTTCAGGGGACTTTGTTATACCTGACCAGGACTTGTTATTCCTTGGACAGGACTTTGTTATTCCTTCGATCAGGGACTTTTGTTATACCTCGACAAGGGCCTTGTTATACTCGATGAGGGGGGCTTTGTTATACTCGATGAGGGGACTTTGTTATACTCGATCAGGGACTTTTTTAAACTCACGACTGACTTTGTTTTACTCGGAGCAGGGGCCTTGGTTCTACCTGAAAAGGGAAATTGTTGTCCCCGACCAGGGACTTTGTTTACTCAGATGAGTGCGCCTATTCTACTCGAAAAGGGAATTTGTTGTCCTCGACCAGGGACTTTGTTATACCTGATAAGAGGGCTTTGTTATACCAAATTAGGGACTTTGTTATCCCCGATTAGGGCCTTTGTTATACTCTCGTTCAGGGACTTTGTTATACCTCTATCAGGGACCTTTGTTATGCCAGATGAAGGGACTCTGTTATACCGATGAGGGGCCTCGTGATACTCTCGATTAGGGGCTTTGTTATACTCGATCAGGGGACTTGTTATACTCCATCAGGGGCCTTTGTAAACTCGATCAGGGGCCTTTGTAAACTCGATCAGGAGCCTTTGTTTTTCTCGATAGTGGGCCTTTGCTATACTCTATCAGGGGACTTTGTTATAGTCGATTAGGGGCCTCTGTTATACTCGATCAGGGGACTCTGTTATACTCGATTAGGCGACTTTGTTATACTCGATCAGTGGCCTTTGTTTTACTCGAAAAAGGGACCTTGTTATACTCGATCAGTGAACTTTGTTATACTATTTTAGGGGCCGTTGTTATACTCGATCAGTGGCCTTTGTTATACTCGTTCAAGTGACTTTGTTATACTCGATCAGGGGACTTTGTTACACTCGATCAGGGGACTTTGTTATACTAGATCAGGGGACTTTGTTATAATCGACCAGGCGACTTTGTTATACTCGATCAGTGTTTTTTGTTATACTCGATAAGGGGACTTTGTTATTCTCGATCAAGGGGACTTTGTTATACTCGATCAGAGGACTTTGTTATACCCGATTAGGAGCATTTGTTATGCTCGATCAGGGGACTTTGTTATACTCGATGAGGGGCCTTTGGGATACTCGATCAGGGGGCTGTGGTATACTCGAACAGGGGGATTTGTTATTGACGATCAGGGGACTTTGTTATACTCGATCAGGGGCCTTTGTTAACTGGATGAGGGGCCTTTGTTTTTCTAGACAATGGGCCTTTGTTATACTCTTCAGGGGACTTTGTTATACTCGAACAGGGGACTTTGTTATACTCGATCAGGGGGCTTTGTTATACTCGATGAGGGGGACTTTGTTATACTCGATCAGGGGACTTTTTTAAACTCGATCAGGGGACTTTGTTTTACTCGATGAGGGGCCTTTGTTCTACTCGAAAAGGGGAATTTGTTGTCCTCGACCAGGGGACTTTGTTTTACTCGATGAGGTGCCTTTATTCTACTCGAAAAGGGGAATTTGTTGTCCTCGACCAGGGGACTTTGTTATACTCGATAAGAGGGCTTTGTTATACTCAATTAGGGGACTTTGTTATCCTCGATTAGGGGCCTTTGTTATACTCGTTCAGGGGACTTTGTTATACTCTATCAGGGGACTTTGTTATGCTAGATGAAGGGACTCTGTTATACTCGATGAGGGGCCTTCGTGATACTCGATTAGGGGGACTTTGTTATACTCGATCAGGGGACTTTGTTATACGCCATCAGGGGCCTTTGTAAACTCGATCAGGGGCCTTTGTAAACTCGATCAGGGGCCTATGTTTTTCTCGATAATGGGCCTTTGTTATACTCTATCAGGGGACTTTGTTATAGTCGATTAGGGGCCTCTGTTATACTCGATCAGGGGACTCTGTTATACTCGATTAGGCGACTTTGTTATACTCGATCAGTGGCCTTTGTTTTACTCGAAAAGGGGACCTTGTTATACTCGATCAGTGAACTTTGTTATACTATTTTAGGGGCCGGTGTTATACTCGATCAGTGGCCTTTGTTATACTCGTTCAAGTGACTTTGTTATACTCGATCAGGGACTTTTGTTATACTCGATCAGGGACTTTGTTATACTCTGACCAGGCGACTCTTGTTATACTCTCGGATCAGTGTTTTTGTTATACCGATAAGGGACTTTGTTATTCTCAGCCTCAAGGGGACTTTGTTATACTCGGGATCAGAGGACTTTGTTATACCCGATTAGAGCATTTGTTTGTACTCTGCCCAGGCGACTTTTGTTAAACCTTTCGACTCAGGGACATTGTTATGCCTGATCAGTGGACTTTGTTATACTCGATGAGGGCCTTTTTATACTCGATCAGGGGGCTGTGGTATACTCGATGAGGAGGCTTTGTTATACACGATCAGGGGACTTTCTTATACTTGATCAGGGGCCTTTGTTAACTGGATCAGGAGCCTTTGTTTTTTTAGATAAGGGGCCTTTATTATACTCTTTAGGGGACTTTCTTATACTCGATCAGGGGACTTTGTTATACTCGATCAGGAGACTTTGTTATACTCCATCAGGGGACTTTTGTTATACCTCGATCTGTGTTCTTTTGTTATACAATTTTAGAAATGTTGTTATACTCTCGATTAGGGGACTTTGTTATACCCGATCAGTGGCCTTTGTTATACTCGATCAGGGGACTTTGTTATACTCGATCAGGGGACTTTGTTATACTATTTTCGGGGCCGTTGTTATACTCGATGAGGGGCCTTTGTTATACTCGTTAAACGGACTTTGTTATACTCGATAAGGGGCCTTTGTTAAACTCGACCAGGGGCTGTGGTATACTGGATCAGGGGGCTGTGGTATACTCGATCAGGGGCTTCTGGGTTATACTCGATCAGTATTCTGTTATTCTCGCCCAGTGGACTTTTTTCCTCGATCAGGGAATTTGTTATACTCGATCAGGTGACTTTGTTATACTCGATGAAAAGCCTTTGTTATGCTCGATCAGAGGAGTTTGTTATACTCGATCAGGGGGCTTTGTTATACTCGATCAGGGGAATTTGTTATACTCGATCAAGTGGCCTTTGTTAACTGGATCAGGGTCCTTTGTTTTTCTAGACAATGGGCCTTTGTTATACTCTTCAGGGGACTTTGTTATACTCGATCAGGGGACTTTGTTATTCTCGATGAGGGGGACTTTGTTATACTCGATCAGGGGACTTTGTTATACTCGATTAAGGGCCTTTGTTATACTCGATGAGGGGGCTTTGTTATACTCGATGAGGGGGACTTTGTTATACTCGATCAGGGGACTTTTTTAAACTCGATCATCGGACTTTGTTTTACTCGATGAGGTGCATTTGTTCTACTCGATAAGGGGAATTTGTTGTCCTCGACCAGGGGACTTTGTTATACTCGATAAGAGGGCATTGTTATACTCAATTAGGGGACTTTGTTATCCTCGATTAGGGGCCTTTGTTATACTCGTTCCGGGGACTTTGTTATACTGTATCAGGGGACTTTGTTATGCTAGATGAAGGGACTTTGTTATACTCGATGAGGGGCCTTCGTGATACTCGATGAGGGGGCTTTGGTATACTCGATCAAGGGGCTTTGTTATTCTCGATCAGGGGACTTTGTTATACTCCATCAGGGGCCTTTGTAAACTCGATCAGGGGCCTTTGTAAACTAGATCAGGGGCCTTTGTTTTTGTCGATAATGGGCCTTTGTTATACTCTATCAGGGGACTTTGTTATAGTCGATTAGGGGCCTCTGTTATACTCGATCAGGGGACTCTGTTATACTCGATTAGGCGACTTTGTTATACTCGATCAGTTGTTTTACTCGAAAAGGGGACCTTGTTATACTCGATCAGTGAACTTTGTTATACTATTTTAGGGGCCGGTGTTATACTCGATCAGTGGCCTTTGTTATACTCGTTCAAGTGACTTTGTTATACTCGATCAGGGGACTTTGTTATACTCGATCAGGGGACTTTGTTATACTAGATCAGGGGACTTTGTTATACTCGACCAGGCGACTTTGTTATACTCGATCAGTGTTTTTTGTTATACTCGATAAGGGGACTTTGTTATTCTCGTTCAAGGGGACTTTGTTATACTCGATCAGAGGACTTTGTTATACCCGATTAGGAGCATTTGTTATACTCGTTCAGGCGACTTTGTTAAACTCGATCAGGGGACATTGTTATGCTCGATCAGGGGACTTTGTTATACTCAATGAGGGGCCTTTGTGATACTCGATCAGGGGGCTGTGGTATACTCGATCAGGGGGCTTTTTTATACACGATCAGGGGACTTTGTTATACTCGATCAGGGGCCTTTGTTAACTGGATGAGGGGCCTTTGTTTTTCTAGACAATGGGCCTTTGTTATACTCTTCAGGGGACTTTGTTATACTCGAACAGGGGACTTTGTTATACTCGATCAGGGGACTTTGTTATACTCGATCAGGGGACTTTGTTATACTCGATCTGTGTTCTTTGTTATACAATTTTAGGGGCCGTTGTTATACTCGATTAGGGGCCTTTGTTATGCTCGTTCAAGGGAGTTTGTTATACTCGATCAGGGGACTTTGTTATACTCGATAAGGAACCTTTGTTAAACTCGAACAGGGGCCTTTTTTCTCGATGAGGAGCCTTTGTTATAATCTATCAGGGGACTTTGTTATACTCGATGAGGGGCCTTTGTGATACTCGATCAGGGGGCTGTGGTATACTCGATGAGGGGGCTGTGGTATACTCGATCAGGGGGCTTCGTTATACTCGATCAGTGGACTTTGTTATTCTCGCCCAGTGGACTTTTTCCTCGATCAGGGGAATTTGTTATACTCGATCAGGTGACTTTGTTATACTCGATGAAAAGCCTTTGTTATGCTCGATCAGAGGAGTTTGTTATACTCGATCAGGGGGCTTTGTTATACTCGATCAGGGGAATTTGTTATACTCGATCAAGTGGCCTTTGTTAACTGGATCAGGGTCCTTTGTTTTTCTAGACAATGGGCCTTTGTTATACTCTTCAGGGGACTTTGTTATACTCGATCAGGGGACTTTGTTATTCTCGATGAGGGGGACTTTGTTATACTCGATCAGGGGACTTTGTTATACTCGATTAAGGGCCTTTGTTATACTCGATGAGGGGGCTTTGTTATACTCGATGAGGGGGACTTTGTTATACTCGATCAGGGGACTTTTTTAAACTCGATCATCGGACTTTGTTTTACTCGATGAGGTGCATTTGTTCTACTCGATAAGGGGAATTTGTTGTCCTCGACCAGGGGACTTTGTTATACTCGATAAGAGGGCATTGTTATACTCAATTAGGGGACTTTGTTATCCTCGATTAGGGGCCTTTGTTATACTCGTTCCGGGGACTTTGTTATACTGTATCAGGGGACTTTGTTATGCTAGATGAAGGGACTTTGTTATACTCGATGAGGGGCCTTCGTGATACTCGATGAGGGGGCTTTGGTATACTCGATCAAGGGGCTTTGTTATTCTCGATCAGGGGACTTTGTTATACTCCATCAGGGGCCTTTGTAAACTCGATCAAGGAGACGCTGTGATACTCGATGAGGGGGCTTTGGTATACTCGATCAAGGGGCTTTGTTATTCTCGATCAGGGGACTTTGTTATACTCCATCAGGGGCCTTTGTAAACTCGATCAGGGGCCTTTGTAAACTAGATCAGGGGCCTTTGTTTTTGTCGATAATGGGCCTTTGTTATACTCTATCAGGGGACTTTGTTATAGTCGATTAGGGGCCTCTGTTATACTCGATCAGGGGACTCTGTTATACTCGATTAGGCGACTTTGTTATACTCGATCAGTGGCCTTTGTTTTACTCGAAAAGGGGACCTTGTTATACTCGATCAGTGAACTTTGTTATACTATTTTAGGGGGCGTTGTTATACTCGATCAGTGGCCTTTGTTATACTCGTGCAAGTGACTTTGTTATACTCGATCAGGGGACTTTATTATACTCGATCAGGGGACTTTGTTATACTAGATCAGGGGACTTTGTTATACTCGACCAGGCGACTTTGTTATACTCGATCAGTGTTTTTGTTATACTCGATAAAGGGGACTTTGTTATTCTCGATCAGGGGGACTTTGTTATACTCGATCAGAGGACTTTGTTATTCTCGATTAGGGGCATTTGTTATACTCGTTCAGGGGACTTTGATATACTCAATCAGGGGACTTTGTTATGGTCGATCAGGAGACTTTGTTATACTCGATGAGGGGCCTTTGTGATGCTCGATTAGGGGGCTGTGGTATACTCGATCAGGGGGATTGTTATACTCGATCAGGGGACTTTGTTATACATGACCAGGGGCCTTTGTTAACTGGATCAGGGGCCTTTGTTTTTCTAGATAAGGGGCCTTTGTTATACTCTTCAGGGGATTTTGTTATACTCGATCAGGGGACATTGTTATACTCGATCAGTGGCCTTTGTTATACTCGAACAGGGGACTTTGTTATTCTCGATCAGGGGACTTTCTTATACTCGGTCATGGGACTTTGTTATATTACTTTAGGGCCGTTGTTATACTCGATGAGGGGCCTTTGTTATACTCGTTCAAGGGACTCTATTATTACTCGATCAGGGGACTTTTTTATACTCGATGAGGGGCCTTTGTTAAACCCGATCAGAGGCCCTTCTTTTTCTCGATCATGGGCCTTTGTTATAATCTATCAGGGGACTTTGTTATATACTCGATGAGGGGCCTTTGTGATACTCGATCAGGGCTGTATGGTATATACTTACTCGATGAGGGGCTGTGGTATACTCGATCAGGGGCCGTTATACTCGATCAGGGGACTTTGTTATACTCGCCCAGTGGACTTTTTACTCGATCAGAATTTGTTACATAATCGATCAGGTGACTTTGTTATACTCGATGAAAAGCGCTGTTATACTCGATCAGAGGAGTTTGTTATACTCGATCAGGGGCTTTGTTATACTCGATCAGAGATTTGTTATACTCGATCAAAGGGCCTTTGTTAACTGGATCGGGTCCTTTGTTTTCTAGACAATGGGCCTTTGTTATACTCTTCAGGGACTTTTGTTATACTCGATCAGGGGACTTTGTTATTCTCGATGAGGGGACATTGTTATATCGATCAACATCGATTAAGAACGCTGTTATACTCGATGAGGGGCCTTTGTGATACTCGATCAGGGGGCTGTGGTATACTCGATGAGGGGGCTGTGGTATACTCGATCAGGGGGCTTCGTTATACTCGATGAGGTGCCTTTGTTCTACTCGATAAGGGGAATTTGTTGTCCTCGACCACGGGACTTTGTTATACTCGATAAGAGGGCTTTGTTATACTCAATTAGGGAACTTTGTTATCCTCGATTAGGGGCCTTTGTTATACTCGTTCAGAGGACTTTGTTATACTCTATCAGGGGACTTTGTTATGCTAGATGAAGGGACTTTGTTATACTCGATGAGAGGCCTTCGTGATACTCGATGAGGGGGCTTTGGTATACTCGATCAAGGGGCTTTGTTATACTCGATCAGGGGACTTTGTTATACTCGAACAGGGGACTTTGTTATACTCGATCAGGGGACTTTGTTATACTCGATCAGGGGACTTTGTTATACTCGATCAGGGTTCTTTGTTATACAATTTTAGGGGCCGATGTTATACTCGATTAGGGGCCTTTGTTATGCTCGTTCAAGGGAGTTTGTTATACTCGATCAGTGGACTTTGTAATACTCGACAGGGTACTTTGTTAAACTCGACCATAGGACTTTTATATACTCGATCAGGGGACTTTGTTATACTCGATCAGGGGACTTTGTTATACTCGATCAGGGGCCTTTGTTATACTCGATAAGGGGACTTTGTTATACTCGATCAGGGAACTTTGTTATACTCAATAAGGGGACTTTGTTATACTCGATCAGTGGACTTTGTTATATTCGATCAGGGGAAAAGGTTATACTCGATCAAGGGACTTTGTTCCACTCGATCAGGGGCCTTTGTTGTACTCGATTAGGGGACTTTGTTGTACTCGACCATGGGACTTTGTTATACTCGATTAGGGGACTTTGTTATATCTCGATCAGGGGACATTGTTATACTCGATAAGGTGTCTTTGTTATTCTCGATGAGGGGGACTTTGTTATACTCGATCAGGGGACTTTGTTTTACTCGATGAGGTGCCTTTGTTCTACTCGATAAGGGGAATTTGTTATACTCGATCAGTGGACTTTGTTATACTCGATAAGGGGACTTTGTTATTCTCGATCAGGGGGACTTTGTTATAGTCAATCAGAGGACTTTGTTATACTCGATTGGGGGCATTTGTTATACTCGATTGGGGGCATTTGTTATACTCGTTGAGGGGACTTTGTTAGACTCAATCAGGGGACTTTGTTATGCTCGATCAGGGGACTTTGTTAAACTCGATGAGGGGCCTTTGTGATACTCGATCAGGGAGCTGTGGTATACTCGATCAGGGGGCTTTGTTATACTCGATCAGGGGACTTTGTTATACTCGCCCAGGGGACTTTTTACTCGATCAGGGGAATTTGTTATACTCGATCAGGTGACTTTGTTATACTCGATGAAAAGCCTTTGTTATACTCGATCAGGGGAGTTTGTTATACTCGATCAGGGGGCTTTGTTATACTCGATCAGGGTACTTTGTGATCCTCAATTAGGGGCCTTTGTTACACTCGATCCGAGGCCTTTGTTATACTCGATCAGAGGACTTTGTTATACCTGATCAGGGGACTTTGTTATACTCGATAAGGGGCCTTTGTTGTACTCCATCGAGGGCTTTGTTGTACCTGACCAGGGAACTTTGTTATACTCGATAAGGGGAGTTTGTTATACTCGATCAGTGGCCTTTGTTATACTCGAACAGGGGATTTTGTTATACTTGATCAGGGGACTTTGTTATACTATTTTAGGGGTCGTTGTTATACTCGATGAGGGGCCTTTGTTATACTCGTTCAAGGGACTTTGTTATACTCGATCAGGGTACTTTGTTATACTCGATAAGGGGCCTTTGTTATACTCGACCAGGGGACTTTGATATACTCGAACTGGAGACTTTGTTATACTCGATCAGGGGATTTTCTTATACTCGATCACGGGACTTTGTTATACTCAATCAGGGGACTTTGTTATACTCGATCAGGGGACTTTGTTATACTCGATCAGTGGGCTTTGTTATACTCGATAACGGGAATATGTTATACTCGTTCATGGAACTTTGTTATACTCGATCAGGGGACTTTGTTATGCTCGATCAGGGGACTTTGTTGTACTTGATGAGGGGCCAATGTGATACTCGATCAGGGGGCTTTGTTATACTCGATCAGGGGACTTTGTTATACTCGATCAGGGGACCTTGTTATATTCGACCAGGGGCTTTTGTTACACTCGATTAGGGGCCTTTGTTATACTCGATCATGGGACTTTGTTACACTCGACCAGGGGATTTTGTATAACTCGATCAGGGGCCTTTCTTGCACTCCATCAGATGCCTTTGTTATACTCGATGAGGAGGCTTTGTTAAACTCGATCAGGGGTATTTTGTTATACGCGATCAGGGGACTTTGTTATACTCGATCAGGGGACTTTGTATATACTCGACTAGGGACTTTGTTATTCTCGATCAGGGGCCTTTGTTATACTCGATTAGGAGGCTTTGTTATACTCGATGAGGGGGACTTTCTTATACTCGATTAGGGGACTTTGTTATACTCGATCAGGGGACTTTGTTTTACTCGATGAGGTGCCTTTGTTCTACTCGATAAGGGGAATTTGTTATACTCGACCAGGTTACTTTGTTATACTCGATAAGAGGGCTTTGTTATACTCGATTGGGGGACTTTGTTTTCCTCGATCAGGGGCCTTTGTTATCCTCGTTCAGGGTACTTTGTTATACTCGATCATGGGACTTTGTTATGCTAGATGAGGGGAATTTGTTATACTCGATGAGGGGCCTTTGTGATACTCGATTAGGGGGCTGTGGTATACTCGATCAAGGGGCTTTGTTATACTCGATCAGAGGACTTTGTTATACTCGATCAGGGGCCTTTGTTTTCTCGACAATGGGATTTGTTATACTCTATCAGGGGACTTTGTTATACTCGATCCGTGGACTTTGTTATACTCGATCAGGGGACTTTGTTATACTCGATCCGTGGACTTTGTTATACTCGATCCGTGGACTTTGTTATACTCGATCAGGGGACTTTGTTATACTCGATCAGGGAACTTTGTTACACTTGATCAGTGGCCTTTGTTTTACTCGGGATGAGAGCTCATAGGTACTCTTCTTTTTTGTGTCGTTGTTATACCTTCCGATCAGTGCCTTTGTTATACTGGTTCGAAGCAGACTTTGTTATACTGATCAGGGACTTGCTATACCTGATAAGGGGCCTTTTGTTATAATCGATCAGGGACTTTTGTTTTACCTGACCAGGTGTGACTTTAAGGTACTTGATCAGGGGACTTGCATACTCGGATCAGGGGACTTGTTATACTCGATCAGTGGATTTTGTTGTACCCGGATAAGGACTTTGTTGGCTCTCGATCAGTGGACTTTGCTATACTCGATCAGAGGACTTTGTTATATACCTGGGATTAGGGCATTTGTTATACTTCAAAGTCAGGGACTTTGTTAAACCTCGATCAGGGGACTTTGTTAAAGCTGATCAGGGGACTTTGTTATACTCGATGAGGGGCCTTTGTGATACTCGATCAGGGGGCTGTGGTATACTCGATGAGGGGGCTGTGGTATACTCGATCAGGGGGCTTCGTTATACTTGATCAAGGGACTTTGTTATACTCGCCCAGTGGACTTTTTACTCGATCAGGGGAATTTGTTATACTCGATCAGGTGACTTTGTAATACTCGATGAAAAGCCTTTGTTATACTCGATCAGAGGAGTTTGTTATACTCGATCAGGGGGCTTTGTTATACTCGATCAAGGGAATTTGTTATACTCGATCAGGGGCCTTTGTTAACTGGATCAGGGTCCTTTGTTTTTCTAGACAATGGGCCTTTGTTATACTCTTCAGGGGACTTTGTTATACTCGATCAGGGGACTTTGTTATTCTCGATGAGGGGGACTTTGTTATACTCGATCAGGGGACTTTGTTATACTCGATTAAGGGCCTTTGTTATACTCGATGAGGGGGCTTTGTTATACTCGATGAGGGGGACTTTGTTATACTCGATCAGGGGACTTTTTTAAACTCGATCATCGGACTTTGTTTTACTCGATGAGGGGCCTTTGGTTCTACTCGAAAAGGGAATTTGTTGTCCCCTAATTAGGGATTTTGTTTACTCGATGAGTGCTTCCTTATTCCTCTACTCGATAAGGGGATTTTGTTGTCCTCGACCAGGGGACTTTGTTATACTCGATAAGAGGGCTTTGGTATACTCAATTAGGGGACTTTGCTATCCTCGATTAGGGGCCTTTGTTATACTCGTTCAGGGGACTTTGTTATACTCTATCAGGGGACTTTGTTATGCTAGATGAAGGGACTTTGTTATACTCGATGAGGGGCCTTCGTGATACTCGATGAGGGGGCTTTGGTATACTCGATCAAGGGGCTTTGTTATTCTCGATCAGGGGACTTTGTTATACTCCATCAGGGGCCTTTGTAAACTCGATCAGGGGCCTTTGTAAACTAGATCAGGGGCCTTTGTTTTTGTCGATAATGGGCCTTTGTTATACTCTATCAGGGGACTTTGTTATAGTCGATTAGGGGCCTCTGTTATACTCGATCAGGGGACTCTGTTATACTCGATTAGGCGACTTTGTTATACTCGATCAGTGGCCTTTGTTTTACTCGAAAAAGGGACCTTGTTATACTCGATCAGTGAACTTTGTTATACTATTTTAGGGGCCGTTGTTATACTCGATCAGTGGCCTTTGTTATACTCGTTCAAGTGACTTTGTTATACTCGATCAGGGGACTTTGTTACACTCGATCAGGGGACTTTGTTATACTAGATCAGGGGACTTTGTTATAATCGACCAGGCGACTTTGTTATACTCGATCAGTGTTTTTTGTTATACTCGATAAGGGGACTTTGTTATTCTCGATCAAGGGGACTTTGTTATACTCGATCAGAGGACTTTGTTATACCCGATTAGGAGCATTTGTTATGCTCGATCAGGGGACTTTGTTATACTCGATGAGGGGCCTTTGGGATACTCGATCAGGGGGCTGTGGTATACTCGAACAGGGGGATTTGTTATTGACGATCAGGGGACTTTGTTATACTCGATCAGGGGCCTTTGTTAACTGGATGAGGGGCCTTTGTTTTTCTAGACAATGGGCCTTTGTTATACTCTTCAGGGGACTTTGTTATACTCGATCAGGGGACTTTGTTATTCTCGATGAGGGGCACTTTGTTATACTCGATCAGGGGACTTTGTTATACTCGATTAAGGGCCTTTGTTATACTCGATGAGGGGGCTTTGTTATACTCGATGAGGGGGACTTTGTTATACTCGATCAGGCGACTTTTTTAAACTCGATCAGGGGACTTTGTTTTACTCGATGAGGTGCCTTTGTTCTACTCGATAAGGGGATTTTGTTGTCCTCGACCAGGGGACTTTGTTATACTCGATAAGAGGGCTTTGGTATACTCAATTAGGGGACTTTGCTATCCTCGATTAGGGGCCTTTGTTATACTCGTTCAGGGGACTTTGTTATACTCTATCAGGGGACTTTGTTATGCTAGATGAAGGGACTTTGTTATACTCGATGAGGGGCCTTCGTGATACTCGATGAGGGGGCTTTGGTATACTCGATCAAGGGGCTTTGTTATTCTCGATCAGGGGACTTTGTTATACTCCATCAGGGGCCTTTGTAAACTCGATCAGGGGCCTTTGTAAACTAGATCAGGGGCCTTTGTTTTTGTCGATAATGGGCCTTTGTTATACTCTATCAGGGGACTTTGTTATAGTCGATTAGGGGCCTCTGTTATACTCGATCAGGGGACTCTGTTATACTCGATAAGGCGACTTTGTTATACTCGATCAGTGGCCTTTGTTTTACTCGAAAAGGGGACCTTGTTATACTCGATCAGTGAGCTTTGTTATACTATTTTAGGGGCCGTTGTTATACTCGATCAGTGGCCTTTGTTATACTCGTTCAAGTGACTTTGTTATACTCGATCAGGGGACTTTGTTACACTCGATCAGGGGACTTTGTTATACTAGATCAGGGGACTTTGTTATAATCGACCAGGCGACTTTGTTATACTCGATCAGTGTTTTTTGTTATACTCGATAAGGGGACTTTGTTATTCTCGATCAAGGGGACTTTGTTATACTCGATCAGAGGACTTTGTTATACCCGATTAGGAGCATTTGTTATGCTCGATCAGGGGACTTTGTTATACTCGATGAGGGGCCTTTGGGATACTCGATCAGGGGGCTGTGGTATACTCGAACAGGGGGATTTGTTATTGACGATCAGGGGACTTTGTTATACTCGATCAGGGGCCTTTGTTAACTGGATGAGGGGCCTTTGTTTTTCTAGACAATGGGCCTTTGTTATACTCTTCAGGGGACTTTGTTATACTCGAACAGGGGACTTTGTTATACTCGATCAGGGGGCTTTGTTATACTCGATGAGGGGGACTTTGTTATACTCGATCAGGGGACTTTTTTAAACTCGATCAGGGGACTTTGTTTTACTCGATGAGGGGCCTTTGTTCTACTCGAAAAGGGGAATTTGTTGTCCTCGACCAGGGGACTTTGTTTTACTCGATGAGGTGCCTTTATTCTACTCGAAAAGGGGAATTTGTTGTCCTCGACCAGGGGACTTTGTTATACTCGATAAGAGGGCTTTGTTATACTCAATTAGGGGACTTTGTTATCCTCGATTAGGGGCCTTTGTTATACTAGTTCAGGGGACTTTGTTGCCTCTCTATCAGGGGACTTTGTTATGCTAGATGAAGGACTTTGTTGCCTCGATGAGGGCCTTCTTGTTGATACTCGATTAGAGGACTTTGTTATACTCGATCAGGGGACTTTGTTATACGCCATCAGGGCCTTTATAAACTCGATCAGGGCCTTTGTAAACTCGATCAGAACTTTCTTTTTTTCTCAAATAATAGACGCTGTTATACTCTATCAGGGGACTTTGTTATAGTCGATTAGGGGCCTCTGTTATACTCGATCAGGGGACTCTGTTATACTCGATTAGGCGACTTTGTTATACTCGATCAGTGGCCTTTGTTTTACTCGAAAAGGGGACCTTGTTATACTCGATCAGTGAACTTTGTTATACTATTTTAGGGGCCGGTGTTATACTCGATCAGTGGCCTTTGTTATACTCGTTCAAGTGACTTTGTTATACTCGATCAGGGGACTTTGTTATACTCGATCAGGGGACTTTGTTATACTCGACCAGGCGACTTTGTTATACTCGATCAGTGTTTTTTGTTATACTCGATAAGGGGACTTTGTTATTCTCGTTCAAGGGGACTTTGTTATACTCGATCAGAGGACTTTGTTATACCCGATTAGGAGCATTTGTTATACTCGTTCAGGCGACTTTGTTAAACTCGATCAGGGGACATTGTTATGCTCGATCAGGGGACTTTGTTATACTCAATGAGGGGCCTTTGTGATACTCGATCAGGGGGCTGTGGTATACTCGATCAGGGGGCTTTTTTATACACGATCAGGGGACTTTGTTATACTCGATCAGGGGCCTTTGTTAACTGGATGAGGGGCCTTTGTTTTTCTAGACAATGGGCCTTTGTTATACTCTTCAGGGGACTTTGTTATACTCGAACAGGGGACTTTGTTATACTCGATCAGGGGACTTTGTTATACTCGATCAGGGGACTTTGTTATACTCGATCTGTGTTCTTTGTTATACAATTTTAGGGGCCGTTGTTATACTCGATTAGGGGCCTTTGTTATGCTCGTTCAAGGGAGTTTGTTATACTCGATCAGGGGACTTTGTTATACTCGATAAGGAACCTTTGTTAAACTCGAACAGGGGCCTTTTTTCTCGATGAGGAGCCTTTGTTATAATCTATCAGGGGACTTTGTTATACTCGATGAGGGGCCTTTGTGATACTCGATCAGGGGGCTGTGGTATACTCGATGAGGGGGCTGTGGTATACTCGATCAGGGGGCTTCGTTATACTCGATCAGTGGACTTTGTTATTCTCGCCCAGTGGACTTTTTCCTCGATCAGGGGAATTTGTTATACTCGATCAGGTGACTTTGTTATACTCGATGAAAAGCCTTTGTTATGCTCGATCAGAGGAGTTTGTTATACTCGATCAGGGGGCTTTGTTATACTCGATCAGGGGAATTTGTTATACTCGATCAAGTGGCCTTTGTTAACTGGATCAGGGTCCTTTGTTTTTCTAGACAATGGGCCTTTGTTATACTCTTCAGGGGACTTTGTTATACTCGATCAGGGGACTTTGTTATTCTCGATGAGGGGGACTTTGTTATACTCGATCAGGGGACTTTGTTATACTCGATTAAGGGCCTTTGTTATACTCGATGAGGGGGCTTTGTTATACTCGATGAGGGGGACTTTGTTATACTCGATCAGGGGACTTTTTTAAACTCGATCATCGGACTTTGTTTTACTCGATGAGGTGCCTTTGTTCTACTCGATAAGGGGAATTTGTTGTCCTCGACCAGGGGACTTTGTTATACTCGATAAGAGGGCATTGTTATACTCAATTAGGGGACTTTGTTATCCTCGATTAGGGGCCTTTGTTATACTCGTTCCGGGGACTTTGTTATACTGTATCAGGGGACTTTGTTATGCTAGATGAAGGGACTTTGTTATACTCGATGAGGGGCCTTCGTGATACTCGATGAGGGGGCTTTGGTATACTCGATCAAGGGGCTTTGTTATTCTCGATCAGGGGACTTTGTTGCCTCCATCAGGGGCCTGTAAGCTCGATCAGGGCCTTTGTGATACTCGATCGGGGGGCTGTGGTATACTCGATCAAGGGGCTTGTTGACTTCTCGATCAGGGACTTTGTTGCTCTCCATCAGGGGACTTTATTAGCTCGATCAGGGGCCTTTATGAAAGCTGGATCAAGGCCTTTGTTTTTGTCGATAATGGGCCTTCGTATACTCTATCAGGGACTTTGTTATAGTCGATTAGGGCCTCTGTTATATCGATCAGGGGACTCTGTTATACTCGATTCAAACGACTTTGTTATACTCCAGTCAAGTGCTGTTTTACTCGAAAAGGGACCTTGTTATGCTCGATCAGTGAACTTTGTTATACTATTTTAGAGGCGTTATTTATATACTCAGTCAGTGGCGCTGTTATACTCGATCAGGGGACTTTGTTATACTAGATCAGGGGACTTTGTTATACTCGACCAGGCGACTTTGTTATACTCGATCAGTGTTTTTTGTTATACTCGATAAGGGGACTTTGTTATTCTCGAACAAGGGGACTTTGTTATACTCGATTAGAGGACTTTGTTATACCCGATTAGGAGCATTTGTTATACTCGTTCAGGCGACTTTGTTAAACTCGATCAGGGGACATTGTTATGCTCGATCAGGGGACTTTCTTATACTCGATGAGGGGCCTTTGTGATACTCGATCAGGGGGCTGTGGTATACTCGATCAAGGGGCTTTGTTATACACGATCAGGGGACTTTGTTATACTCGATCAGGGGCCTTTGTTAACTTGATGAGGGGCCTTTGTTTTTCTAGACAATGGGCCTTTGTTATACTCTCAGGGGACTTTGTTATACTCGAACAGGGGACTTTGTTATACTCGATCAGGGGACTTTGTTATACTCGATCAGGGGACTTTGTTATACTCGATCAGGGTTCTTTGTTATACAATATTAGGGGCCGTTGCTATACTCGATTAGGGGCCTTTGTTATGCTCGTTCAAGGGAGTTTGTTATACTCGATCAGGGGACTTTGTTATATTCGATAAGGAACCTTTGTTAAACTCGAACAGGGGCCTTTTTTTCTCGATGAGGAGCCTTTGTTATAATCTATCAGGGGACTTTGTTATACTCGATGAGGGGCCTTTGTGATACTCGATCAGGGGGCTGTGGTATACTCGATGAGGGGGCTGTGGTATACTCGATCAGGGGCTGGGTGCTGCTCGATCAGGGGGACTTTGTGCCATATTGATGGACTTTTTCCTCGATCCAGAAATTTATTATAATCAATCAGGTGACTTTCATTTATACTCGATAGAAAAGGCCTTTGTTATGCTCGATCAGAGGAGTTTGTTGCCCTCGATCAGGGGAACTGACTACTACTCGATCAGAGGAATTTATACTCGATCAAAGACACATTAACTGGATCAGAATCGCTGTTTTCTGAACAATGGGCGCTGTTATACTCTTGAGGGACTTTGTTATACTCGATCAGGGGACTTTCATTATTCTCGATGGGGGACGTTGTTATACTCGATCAGGGACTGTTATACTCGATTAAGGGCCTTTGTTGCTACTCGATGAGGGGCTGGTATACCGATGAGAAGTTTTGTCTCCAGTCAGGGACTTTTTAAACTCGATCAGGGGGCTTCGTTATACTCGATGAGGTGCCTTTGTTCTACTCGATAAGGGGAATTTGTTGTCCTCGACCACGGGACTTTGTTATACTCGATAAGAGGGCTTTGTTATACTCAATTAGGGAACTTTGTTATCCTCGATTAGGGGCCTTTGTTATACTCGTTCAGAGGACTTTGTTATACTCTATCAGGGGACTTTGTTATGCTAGATGAAGGGACTTTGTTATACTCGATGAGAGGCCTTCGTGATACTCGATGAGGGGGCTTTGGTATACTCGATCAAGGGGCTTTGTTATACTCGATCAGGGGACTTTGTTATACTCGAACAGGGGACTTTGTTATACTCGATCAGGGGACTTTGTTATACTCGATCAGGGGACTTTGTTATACTCGATCAGGGTTCTTTGTTATACAATTTTAGGGGCCGATGTTATACTCGATTAGGGGCCTTTGTTATGCTCGTTCAAGGGAGTTTGTTATACTCGATCAGTGGACTTTGTAATACTCGACAGGGTACTTTGTTAAACTCGACCATAGGACTTTTATATACTCGATCAGGGGACTTTGTTATACTCGATCAGGGGACTTTGTTATACTCGATCAGGGGCCTTTGTTATACTCGATAAGGGGACTTTGTTATACTCGATCAGGGAACTTTGTTATACTCAATAAGGGGACTTTGTTATACTCGATCAGTGGACTTTGTTATATTCGATCAGGGGAAAAGGTTATACTCGATCAAGGGACTTTGTTCCACTCGATCAGGGGCCTTTGTTGTACTCGATTAGGGGACTTTGTTGTACTCGACCATGGGACTTTGTTATACTCGATTAGGGGACTTTGTTATATCTCGATCAGGGGACATTGTTATACTCGATAAGGTGTCTTTGTTATTCTCGATGAGGGGGACTTTGTTATACTCGATCAGGGGACTTTGTTTTACTCGATGAGGTGCCTTTGTTCTACTCGATAAGGGGAATTTGTTATACTCGATCAGTGGACTTTGTTATACTCGATAAGGGGACTTTGTTATTCTCGATCAGGGGGACTTTGTTATAGTCAATCAGAGGACTTTGTTATACTCGATTGGGGGCATTTGTTATACTCGATTGGGGGCATTTGTTATACTCGTTGAGGGGACTTTGTTAGACTCAATCAGGGGACTTTGTTATGCTCGATCAGGGGACTTTGTTAAACTCGATGAGGGGCCTTTGTGATACTCGATCAGGGAGCTGTGGTATACTCGATCAGGGGGCTTTGTTATACTCGATCAGGGGACTTTGTTATACTCGCCCAGGGACTTTGTTATTCTCGATCAGGGGCCTTTGTTATACTCGATTAGGAAGCTTTGTTATACTCGATGAGGGGGACTTTGTTATACTCGATCAGGGGACTTTGTTATACTCGATCAGGGGAGTTTGTTATACTCGATCAGGGGGCTTTGTTATACTCGATCAGGGTACTTTGTGATCCTCAGTTAGGGGCCTTTGTTACACTCGATCAGAGGCCTTTGTTATACTCGATCAGAGGACTTTGTTATACCTGATCAGGGGACTTTGTTATACTCGATAAGGGGCCTTTGTTGTACTCCATCGAGGACTTTGTTGTACCTGACCAGGGAACTTTGTTATACTCGATAAGGGGAGTTTGTTATACTCGATCAGTGGACTTTGTTATACTCGAACAGGGGACTTTGTTATACTCGATCAGGGGACTTTGTTATACTATTTTAGGGGCCGTTGTTAAACTCGATGAGGTGCCTTTGTTATACTCGTTCAAGGGACTTTGTTATACTCGATAAGGGTACTTTGTTATACTCGATAAGGGGCCTTTGTTATACTCGACCAGGGGACTTTGATATACTCGAACAGGAGACTTTGTTATACTCGATCAGGGGACTTTCTTATACTCTATCACGGGACTTTGTTATACTCAATCAGGGGTCTTTGTTATACTCGATCAGGGGACTTTGCTATACTCGATCAGTGGACTTTGTTATACTCGATAACGGGAATTTGTTATACTCGTTCATGGAATTTTGTTATACTCGATCAGGGGACTTTGTTATGCTCGATCAGGGGACTTTGTTGTACTTGATTAGGGGCCAATGTGATACTCGATTAGGGGGCTTTGTTATACTCGATCAGGGGACTTTGTTATACTCGATCAGGGGACCTTGTTATACTCGACCAGGGGCTTTTGTTACACTCGATTAGGGGCCTTTGTTATACTCGATCATGGGACTTTGTTACACTCGACCAGGGGATTTTGTAATACTCGATCAGGGGCCTTTCTTGCACTCCATCAGATGCCTTTGTTATACTCGATGAGGAGGCTTTGTTAAACTTGATTAGGGGGACTTTGTTATACGCGATCAGGGGACTTTGTTATACTCGATCAGGGGACTTTGTATATACTCGACTAGGGACTTTGTTATTCTCGATCAGGGGCCTTTGTTATACTCGATTAGGAAGCTTTGTTATACTCGATGAGGGGGACTTTGTTATACTCGAACAGGGGACTTTGTTATACTCGATCAGGGGACTTTGTTTTACTCGATAAGGTGCCTTTGTTCTACTCGATAAGGGGAATTTGTTGTACTAGACCAGGTTACTTTGTTATACTCGATAAGAGGGCTTTGTTATACTCGATTGGGGGACTTTGTTATCCTCGATCAGGGGCCTTTGTTATCCTCGTTCAGGGGACTTTGTTATACTCGATCATGGGACTTTGTTATGCTAGATGAGGGGACTTTGTTATACTCGATTAGGGGCCTTTGTGATACTCGATTAGAGGGCTTTGGTATACTCGATCAAGGGGCTTTGTTATACTCGACCAGGCGACTTTGTTATACTCGATCAGTGTTTTTTGTTATACTTGATAAGGGGACTTTGTTATTCTCGATCAAGGGGACTTTGTTATACTCGATTAGAGGACTTTGTTATACCCGATTAGGAGCATTTGTTATACTCGTTCAGGCGACTTTGTTAAACTCGATCAGGGGACATTGTTATGCTCGATCAGGGGACTTTGTTATACTCGATGAGGGGCCTTTGTGATACTCGATCAGGGGGCTGTGGTATACTCGATCAAGGGGCTTTGTTGTACACGATAAGGGGCCTTTGTTGTACTCCATCGAGGACTTTGTTGTACCTGACCAGGGAACTTTGTTATACTCGATAAGGGGAGTTTGTTATACTCGATCAGTGGCCTTTGTTATACTCGAACAGGGGACTTTGTTATACTCGATCAGGGGACTTTGTTATACTATTTTAGGGGCCGTTGTTATACTCGATGAGGGGCCTTTGTTATACTCGTTCAAGGGACTTTGTTATACTCGATCAGTGGACTTTGTTATACTCGATAACGGGAATTTGTTATACTCGTTCATGGAACTTTGTTATACTCGATCAGGGGACTTTGTTATGCTCGATCAGGGGACTTTGTTGTACTTGATGAGGGGCCAATGTGATACTCGATCAGGGGGCTTTGTTATACTCGAACAGGGGACTTTGTTATACTCGATCAGGGGACCTTGTTATACTCGACCAGGGGCTTTTGTTACACTCGATTAGGGGCCTTTCTTGCACTCCATCAGATGCCTTTGTTATACTCGATGAGGATGCTTTGTTAAACTCGATTAGGGGGACTTTGTTATACGCGATCAGGGGACTTTGTTATACTCGATCAGGGGACTTTGTATATACTCGACTAGGGACTTTGTTATTCTCGATCAGGGGCCTTTGCTATACTCGATTAGGAAGCTTTGTTACCGTGGTCGTCGGGTAATCTTGGTAGTGCTTGTTACCATCATGGTCGTGGTCATTATAATCATGGTCGTGGTTGTTATGATCATGGTAGTGGTTGTTATAATCATGATCGTGGTTGTTATAATCATGGTCGTGGTTGTTTTATCATGATCGTGGGTGATATAATCATAGTCGTGGTTGTTATAATCATGGTAGTGCTTGTTACAATCATGGTCGTGGTTGTTATAATCATGGTCGTGGTTGATATAATCCTGGTCCCTGGTTGTTATAATGAAGGTCGTGGTTGTTATGATGATAGTCGTGGCTGTTATAATCATGGTCGTGGTTATTATAATCATGGTCGTGGTTGAATAATCATACTCTTGGTTGTTTTGATCATAGTCATGGTTGTTATAATCATGGTCGTGGTTGTTATAATCATGGTACCTGGTTTTTATAATCATACTCTTGGTTGTTATGATCATAGTCGTGGTTGTTAAACTCATGGTCGTGGTTTTTATAATCATGGTCATGGTTGTTTTGATCATAGTCGTGGTTGTTATGATCATAGTCGGGGTTGTTATAATCATGGTCGTGGTTGCTATAATCATGGTCGTGGTTGTAATAATCATGGTCGTGTTTGTTATAATAATGGTCGTGGTTGTTATTATCATAGTCGTGGTAGTTATGATCATGAGCATAGTCGTGGTTGTTAAAATCATGGTCGTTGTTGCTATAATCATGGTCGTGGTTGTTATAATCATGGTTGTCGTTTTTATAATCATGGTCGTGGTTGTTATGATCATGGTCGTGGTTGTTATGATCATAGTCGTGGTTGTTATAATCATGGTCATGGCTGTTATAATCATGGTCGTGGTTGTTATGATCATAGTCGTGGTTGTTAAAATCATGGTTGGTGTTGCTATAATCATGGTCGTGGTTGTAATGATCATAGTCGTGGTTGTTATCATCATGGTCATGGTTGTTATAATCATGGTCGTGGTTGTTATGATCATTGTCGTGGTTGTTAAAATCATGGCCGTTGTTGCTATAATCATGGTCGTGGTTGATATAATCATGGTCGTGTTTGTTATAATAATGGCCGTGGTTGTTATAATCATGGTCGTGGTTGTTATTATCATGGTCGTGGTTGTTATAATCTTGGTCGTGGTTGTTATGATAATAGTCGTGGTTGTTATAATAATAGTAGTGGTTGTTATAATAATGGTGGTGGTTGTTATAATCATGGTCGTGGCTGTTATAATCATGGTCGTGGTAGTTATAAAAAATGGTCGTGGTTGTTATGATCATAGTCAGGGGTTGTTATGATTATAGTCATGGTTGTTATAATCATGGTCGTAGTTGCTATAAAAAATGGTCGTGGTTGTTATGATCATAGTCGTGGTTGTTATAATCATAGTCGTGGTTGTTATAATCATGGTCGTGGTTGCTATAATCATGGTCATGGTTGTTATAATTATGGTCGGGGTTGTTATAATCATAGTCATGGTTGTTATAATCATGGTCGTGGATGTTATAATCATGGTCGTGGTTGTTATAATCATGGTCGTCATTCTTATAATCATGGTCGTGGTTGTTATAATAATTTTTGTGGTTGTTATAATCATGGTCGTGGTTGTTATAATCATGGTCGTGGTTGTTATAATCATGGTCGTGGTTGTTTTAGTCATGGTCGTGGGTGATATAATCATAGTCGGTGGTTGTTATAATCATGATAGTGCTTGTTACAATCATGGTCGTGGTTGTTATAATCATGGTCGTGGTTGTTATAATAATGGTCGTGGTTGTTATTATCATAGACGTGGTTGTTATGATCATAGTCGTGGTTGTTAAAATCATGGTTGTTGTTGCTATAATCATGGTCATGGTTGTTATAATCATGGTCGTGTTTGTTATAATAATGGTCGTGGTTGTTATAATCATGGTCGTGGTTGTTATTATCATGGTCGTGGTTGTTATAATCATGGTCGTGGTTTTTAAATTCAAGGTCGTGGTTGTTATAATCATGGTCGTGGTTGTTATGATCATAGTCGTGGTTGTTATAATCATAGTCGTGGTTGTTATAATCTTGGTAGTGCTTGTTACAATCATGGTCGTGGTCGTTATAATCATGGTCGTGGTTGTTATGATCATGGTAGTGGTTGTTATAATCATGATCGTGGTTGTTATAATCATGGTCGTGGTTGTTTTATCATGATCGTGGGTGATATAATCATAGTCGTTGTTGTTATAATCATGGTAGTGCTTGTTACAATCATGGTCGTGGTTGTTATAATCATGGTCGTGGTTGATATAATCCTGGTCCCTGGTTGTTATAATGAAGGTCGTGGTTGTTATGATGATAGTCGTGGCTGTTATAATCATGGTCGTGGTTATTATAATCATGGTCGTGGTTGAATAATCATACTCTTGGTTGTTTTGATCATAGTCATGGTTGTTATAATCATGGTCGTGGTTGTTATAATCATGGTACCTGGTTTTTATAATCATACTCTTGGTTGTTATGATCATAGTCGTGGTTGTTAAACTCATGGTCGTGGTTTTTATAATCATGGTCGTGGTTGTTTTGATCATAGTCGTGGTTGTTATGATCATAGTCGGGGTTGTTATAATCATGGTCGTGGTTGCTATAATCATGGACGTGGTTGTAATAATAATGGTCGTGTTTGTTATAATAATGGTCGTGGTTGTTATTATCATAGTCGTTGTAGTTATGATCATGATCATAGTCGTGGTTGTTAAAATCATGGTCGTTGTTGCTATAATCATGGTCGTGGTTGTTATAATCGTAGTTGTCGTTTTTATAATCATGGTCGTCGTTGTTATGATCATGGTCGTGGTTGTTATGATCATAGTCGTGGTTGGTATAATCATGGTCATGGTTGTTATAATCATGGTCGTGGTTGTTATGATCATAGTCGTGGTTGTTAAAATCATGGTCGTTGTTGCTATAATCATTGTCGTGGTTGTAATGATCATAGTCGTGGTTGTTATAATCATGGTCATGGTTGTTATAATTATGGTCGTGGATGTTATGATCATTGTCGTGGTTGTTAAAATCATGGCCGTTGTTGCTATAATCATGGTCGTGGTTGATATAATCATGGTCGTGTTTGTTATAATA